>NC_133325.1:87930366-88230366 GCF_042186555.1 Aquarana catesbeiana | reverse complement strand
CTGAAGCAAGTACTGGAGCAATATTCTCACCAACTGGGGACAGTGAAGAATTGGGAAAGTTCAGTGGGTATCAAGGCATGTACCCAGCCAGCGGAGGTGACGCTTGCAGAGCAGCATCATGTGTCAAGCCAGGGACAGAGTAGGCCAGTGGGGTGAAGCTTGAGAAGTATCGTGAGTGCCAAGCTAGGGACCCAGCAGAGAAGCGGGAGTGATGCTTGAGGAGGATACTACAGGGGGTCCCCGGGTTACGAACGAGATAGGGACTGTAGGTTTGTTCTTAAGTCGAATTTGTTTGTAAGTCGGAACAGTACCTTTTTTAAGTACAAATCCAGTCTCAGAGTCAGGAAGTGAGATTAAATCCATCTAATGAGGATACAGACAGTATAATTTTTTTTATTTTAATTATTCTTTACTTTTTTTAATTACTTTGTTTTTTTTTTTTAATTTAATTAATACTGTATTTCTTATTTTTTTTATTTTTTTATAATTTTTTTTTCACTTAACTTTATTGCTATCACACAGGAGAAAACAATTCCCTGTGTGATAGCAATTGGAGGTGACAGGTTCCCTTTATTGACCCTGTCACCTCCTAGCACTGCTAGATTTTCTGTCAGAGCTGAGAGGGGAGGAGCACAGCTCTCCCCTCTCACTCTTTACATGGCGGCAGGGACAGGAGGAACAGGTACAGTACACTGCATATTAAGCATATTACAGTACTGCTCACAGGCTGTTACAGGCTGCTCACCTGATGGCACAGCAGGGAGATGGATAGATGCTGTGTCCAGGCAGGCCGGCCGCGGTGCACCTCCGCGGGGCAGCGCTCGTAGGAAAGACCGGGGATCCTGGAGGCTTCACTAGGCCGGACAAGGCCGCGGTGACGTCACTCGGGCCCCGTTCGTAAGTAGGGGTCGTTCGTAAGTCGGATGTTCGTAGGTCGGGGACCCCCTGTACTGTGAAGATTGGAAGAGCTTAAAGTGGGGTTCCACCCAAAAAAACAAAAATACCTGAAAAATTCTAAAAAAAACAAAACAAAAAAAATTTGGATATTTTTTTTTTTTACTTACCTCTAAATGCCTGTTGCTAGGTGGTCCCTCGTAGTCTGCCTCTTCCTTTGCCTGGGCTGGTGACATCACTTCCCCCTCGGCACAGGAAGGGCTCGGCTCTGCTCCCTCCCTCCTGTCAATCATCTGGGACCCATTACAGGTCCCAGGTGATTGAGCGGCCAATCACGGGGCGCGGCTCCGCTCGCGCATGCGCAGTGGGTGCCAGGCTGTGAAGCCACAGCCCGGCGCCCACAGTTGAAATGCTGGCGCCGACGAGCGGAGGGGGGGGACGAGCGGGGCTTCGATCCCCCGCATCGCTAGACCCAGGGACAGGTAAGTGTCCAATTAAAAGTCAGCAGTTGCAGTATTTGTAGCTGCTGACTTTTAATTTTTTTTTTTTTTTAATGGACCCCCTGGGTGGAACTCCTCTTTAAGGGATTCAGTGGCAGTGAATCATCTAGTGAGAGAGAGACTGGGAGCTCAGTGGGCTGAAGAACGACAAGAAGTGATTGTAGTGGAAGTGAAGGAACTGTTACGCTTTGTGTTAGGAACTGTTCAAGATTGTTGCCATAGGAGACACATGCAGATGTGGCATCTTGCTGGATGCCTTTCCCTGCATGTCTACCTGTAGAACTCTTGGAGTCTGCCAATTAACATTGCAACTACCTAAGGGTGTTCTGGCCCTAATCCTCTCTCCCAAAGTTCTTTTAAGAGAAATAAAAAATCTTTGCATTCAAGAGGTGTCTGGCACCCAATTAATATACTTTATCCTACACCCAGTATGCCTTGCAACCCACCGTATATGTCAGCAGTTCTTGGCTCTAAAGGTTCTCATTGGACTAGATAAGGCCCTGGACCTTGCTACATGTGCAAAACAATGCAAAGATGCAAAGAGAGGAAAAAGGGAAAGAGGGTTGAACCTTTGAAAAAATCATGTGATAGTGATGCAACGTGTCGGGAGGAGCCAGGTGACGTCACTTCCTGTAATGGCTGAGACCGGAAGTCCCTTTGTTTTAGACGCCGCTGAGCTGCGTTTTTTAAAGTGTAAGTTACTACTTTTAATAAATGAAATTTGTTTGAAATACTACACATTGGAGATTCCTTTTATCCCTACATAACATCCATTAACTGGAGGATACTTGGAGAGTGGTCTGCAAAGATGTGGATTATACAGGATAAGAGCCTTCGTCACCTGCAGATACTGATTTTTCCCTGTTCCATTGTGATATCCCCAAGCAGGAAGGAGAGGAGCAGAGATTGTCTTCAAAGAGTACTCAGATGTGTGACTAGACCCACTGGGGTTTTGAATTTTGATTATGAATTTTGAATATTTATTATCACAATTTGCACTTTATTGAATATTTTGCACTTTAAGGAAATATTTCTTCTGCTATTGTGGAGATTATATCATAACTTTTGAGTCACTTAAGTGTTTACATTTCACGCTGCTCCATTTGATTGTATTAATCCTTTCCAGAAATTAATAGTCCTTTCCCAAGAATGTCCTTTCCACAGGTCCAGGATCCTGGAATAAGTTCCTCCCTTGTCTTTGAAAACAGCACTCTTGCAAAGTATGTCGAACCATCAAAAGCATGTACTGTAGTCCAGAGATGGGCTGTGCTGGCCTTACCAGATTCACCGATCCCTGACGGCTGCATCAGAGTCTGGTTGCCAATGTGGTCCCTGCATTGGAAAAGGACTATTACTTTCTGGAAAGGATTACCTCTTCACTTCACTGCAGTTTTTTTTGGGTGTGAGAGTGAGTCTTCATAAGGACTCTGATTGGTACAGTGAGAGGGAGGTCAAGGAGGACTATGTTTTTACACACAGTTTTTCCAATGCAGATCAGAAGAACTATCATCTCATAGCTTTCACTTTTGTGGTTTGACTTCATTCACCCTCCCTTTTTGAATATCAGTTCAACCTTAATTTAAAGGGGTTGTAAACCTACGTGTTTTTTCACCTTAATGCATTCTCTGCATTAAGGTGAAAAAACACCTGGCAGTGACCGGCCCCCCAGGCCCTGCCCCCCCCCCCCCCCCCCCCGTTTTACTTACCTGAGCCCTGGAACTTGACCCACAGGAACGCGCTGTCTCTCTGCCCAGGGTTCTCGGCTCTTGATTGGATAGATTGATAGCAGTGCAGCCATTGCCTCCCGCTGCTGTCTATCAAATCCAATGACACGGGTGCCGGGGGGGGGGGGGGGGCTGTGCCGAGTCCTGCATTCAGCCTCTATGGATGCCGAATGCTGGACTCGAGAGTGGTCCAGCACTCACTTATCTGATGTGGGGAGGAGCTGTGAGAGCTGCCGAGGGACCCCAGAAGAGGATGTTTGGGGCCATTCTGTGCAAAACGTGCTGCACAGTGGAGATAAATGTGATATGTTTGTTATTTAAAAAAAAGGAAAAACGAACCCTTACAATCACTTTAACACTTGGGTCACCCTTCATAGGTTGTTTAGACCTGGGGATATCATCCCAGCTGTACTACAGCATTTTTACAACTCCTGCAACTTGGGTTGAATTGCACCACCTGTCCTTTTGTTTTTATAGCTTCAATGCTAATGTATGTATGATGTTTTTTAACCTCCCTGGCGGTATTCCGAGTTTGGCTCGGGGTGGAATTTCAGAACCAAAAGCGGTAACCCCAAGCCAGACTCGGGATCGCAACGCAGGATCCAGGAAGAGCTTACTTACCTTGTCCCCTGGATCTTGCAATGTCTCCCCGCAGTGTGTGCGGCTCGACCTCAGCTCGATTCATTACGGAGCCAAGCTCCGTTCCCTGCGAGCGTTGTGACGTACGGGGGCGGAGAACGGCGCCAAATTCAAAAAGTGAAACACACACAATATATACAGTACACTGTAATCTTACAGATTACATTACTGTATGAAATTATTTCACCTCCCTTTTGTCCCTAGTGGTTTGTCCAGTGTCCTGCATGCAGTTTTATATTATAAAAACTGTTCTTTCTGCCTGGAAATCGGAGATTGTCCATAGCAACCAAAACTGTCCCTTTACATCAAAAGTGGTTTTAGACCAGCTAGAAAACAGTGATAATAAATTAGAATAACTCGCAGAATTGAGCGATAGTGATTTGTGGGGAGATCCGTCATCAAACACTGAAAAGTAATGACAGCGACAATTCTGCAACTGAGCAAATTTCAGTGTTTTTGATTTGATTACATTATTGAATAATTTTTATTATTATTATTTATTATAATTATTTATAGTTATTTATTATATTATAATTTATGATTTTGTGTTTCAAACTTTATCATATCCGAGATGTCTACTAGACTCTGGTTTGGACAGATTTAAGTGAGTTATTCCTAAGAATTACAGGCCTACAATATCAAACGCCAAAATTCCATGCAAAACAATGTACCGCTTTCAGCATCAAAAATCTGAAATAATCATACCGCCAGGGAGGTTAATGTCTTTTTCTTATTTTTGATACCAATAAATCTTTTTTGCTAATCATGTTTGTATGGTGATTGAAGTTCAATAGATATGTGCTACCACAGGGTTGGTTAAACTATTACAGGTTTTTATTTCAAGTTTGTCATTTAATCTCTATACTGTGACCTCCCATCCTCTCCTTCTCCCCCTTTTTTCATTTTGTCATTTTTACTCTAACATTTTTGAGGGTATAGAATCCACATATGTTAGAATTGCTTCACCCTTTTTGACATATTAATTAGGTAGGTAGCACTTTGAGGGTCCTACATATATTTTAGTGTTATCAATTATCATTTTGCTTGTGCAAGTATTGTGCTTATACCATTTCCCCATGACATTTAATCCTTGTAGTGCTGGGAGGGCACTGCAACATGAAGATTTAAACATATCCAGAGTTCAGCTTCAAACATGACATATCTAAGATACATTTACAATTTTTAACTGGCAGAATTTAGGCCCTGATTAATCAATTTAAATGGCATTTAAGGCATGCAAAAATGCTTAAGGAATCAGATAATAACATGTAAAAATATTGCTTGAGTGGCCACTGTACCATGATTTAAGAGCACTTTAGGGTGCCATAAGTGCTATGGCAGCTTGATGAATCAGGACCTTAGCATCTGCTGTCACTACTGACCTAGTTCACAGACTCTTTATTACTAATTTTCAGGTGTGCTTTTGTTCTAGTTTACTGCTTAAATTCTACATTGCGATTATGACCAGAAAATATATTTCTTACATTGTTTAGGGTCACGGTATTAAGGACACATTTTTAATAATGGAATAAACAAACAGTTTTTGAAGTAGTAGTTTATGTATCTTTATGGTATATCTAACATTCTCAAGAGATACTTTTATACTACTACATACTAGTACTAGATGGGAAGTCTAAACTGTAATGCCGTGTACACACGGGCGGACTTTTCGACCAGATTGGTCCGACAGAACGAATCCGTCGGACAATCCGACCGTATGTGGGCTTCATTGGACCTGCAGCTGACTTTTTCGGTCGAAAATCAGACGGACTTTTGATTTAAAACATGTTTCAAATCTTTCCGACGGATTTGAGTCCGGTCGAAAAATACGTTCGTCTGTATGCTAGTCCGACGGACGAAAAGCGACGATAGGGCAGCTATTGGCTACTGGCTATCAACTTCCTTATTTTAGTCCGGTGTACGTCATCACGTACGAATCCGTCGGACTTTGGTGTGATCATGTGTAGGCAAGTCCGTTCATTTGAAAGTCCATCGGAAGTCCGTCAAAAGTCAGTCGAATGTCCGTCGGAAAGACCGTCGGACCTTTGATGCCGAAAAAAGTCCGCCCGTGTGTACACGGCATAATAATGCTTAGCCACTCCCACATAGATAACTCTACTTAGCTCTTCATATTTTTTTAAATATATACTTTTAGATAACTCTTTTTAAAAGATTTTATTTTGATCACATGACCGCTGTGACCTACTCAGTGCTTCTTCCAGTCTAGACGGTGAACAGGCACTAAAGGTGTTCCTATGTCACAGTTTCTGAATGCTAACCTAAAACTGGGGGAAGGGGTAGTAACTTGATAAGCATTGTTGACATTCACTCTTTGGGGGCTGCGAAGAGATCATAACATTGTCAACCCCCCCAAGAAGTGATGCAATCTTTGCAGCATTGGCAGGATCAACAGTCAACACCCGAGGAAGCAAGGGGAGAGTGAAAGCAAGATTTTAATGGCTGTGAAAGTGTATGATTGGTCTTTTATAAAAAGGAATATTAATTTATCCCGTAGTTATACTTACTATATAATATTTTTAAATAATGGTTATACAAAATGCATTTCTGTAGCTATGCTTTAATTCAGTAAAACATCAATGACATTCACATGTATACATACAACCCAAAAATGTATACACTACAAAGGATGCATGGTATATGAACACACCGCAGGGGACACCAGAAAAAAAACTTTTCCACACTATAGGGGAGATCTAAAGAGTTAAAAAATCTCCCATCTTCCCTCCCCCTCTTACCTTACCCATCCTACCCCCTCTCTCCCATTCCCCCCATTCCCCCCTTCCCTTCTCTACCCTACCCCTTGTATTTTCCGAATCACACCATCTCATATGAATCAATGCTAACTATGCTTAGCTAACTATGAAGAACTCAGGACCATATTATAGATACTGAATCTGTCTTAATCTCGTGTAGAGCACATTTTCTGTTTTTTTTTTTTACCATGATACACTGCAGTGCCATATTTGTTTGGATTATTAAAAAAAATTTCGATAAAAATATGTAAAGTTTAAGAAGCAATTTAATCTACCAAAAGTATTGGGACTTCTGCCTTTACACGCACATGAACTTTAATGGTACCATATTCCCCCCGCCACCAAATGATTTGGACCAGTGCACAAAGTAAGGTCCATAAAGACATGGATGAGCGAGTTTTGGGTGGAGGAACTTGACTGTCCTGCACAGAGTCCTGACCTCAACCCGATAGATCACCTTTGGGATGAATTAGAGCGGAGGCTGTGAGCCAGGCCTTCTAGTCCAACATTATGTGTGACCTCACAAATGTGACACACTCCTAAACCTTGTGGACAGCCTTCCCAGAAGAGTTGAAGCTGTTATAGCTGCAAAGGGTGGGCCAACTCAATATTGAACCCTACGGACTTAGACTGGGATAACATTAAAGTTCATCTGCGTGTAAAGGCAGACATCCCAATACTTTTGGTAATATAGTGTATATAGAATATCAGGATGTACATTTTGCTTTAGAGTCGTATCATGGCCTGGAAGACAGATGTTCTTAAGAGATTGTTGTAAATATCTGTATTTTTTTAATCTCTTAGAATTTTTCAGTAAGAACTTTAGCTTTTATAAACAGAAACTGAATTGTTCAGACTTGCGGTTGGGGGGCCTTGAAAACGTGCAGATGAGCTGTGTTTTTAGCTCCCCCCAACTCCCCCCCCTCCTTAAGCTATGATGGGAGCAGATGGGGGAGTTGCTTTGCTTCACGCCTGCAGCAAAAACGATCCAATATGTTGCAATCAGCAGGCAGCAAGTCCACCGAAAATGATGCGAATAAGGAAGCTATGTGTTTATGAGGTTAAAGCATGTAGTGTGGAGGCATCACGTCACCTCCTCATCGCTTGTCAACCAGCTCTGAAAAGTGATCCGAATGCAGACAGATTTTCAAAGATTGCACGCCTATTTATGGCAGCAAGACTGGTAACAGGAAAAAAACCCTGGGAATCCATCTCTCCGTCCCTGAGGAGCCTACATTGGCTAACCATAAAGAATCGGATCACATTCAAGACCCTCTGCCTCACCCACAAATGCGTACAAGGAAACGCTCCTCAAAACTTATGAGAGAAAGTAAAACATTACACACCTAATCGCAATCTTCGATCAGCGAACCAAAACCTACTCTTCATTCCCAAGTCCCGCTACAAATCGAAGGGAGACCGAAGATTCGCAGTCCAAGGACCACTGCTATGGAACGCACTACCAACTAACATCCGCTTGGAAGAAAACCATCAGGCCTTCAAAAAAAACTTAAGACCTACCTCTTCTAAGAAGCTGGACGATACAGGATGGTAAAGCGCCTTGAGGCGATTCAGTTTGCATTTGCAGCACTATACAAGTCTTTCATTCATTCATTCATTCAAAGAAGTAGCAGTTTAGATGCAGGTCTTAACCTAGCCCTATAGTGAATCTGTATGAAACCACACCCCAGCCTCCAAGTACAGTAGATACCCTCTAGTGCCCATACTTGCTACCCCTGCTCCAGACCACTGCTCCAGTCCCCACCAATGTCTCTGTAAGGATCTGTGCAAAAGTCAATTCTACCACTCGGAGATATGCGCTCCACTTGGGGACCCTGTTAATGTGTTCTTAGAGCTTAGAGCATGGGAGCATACGGTCCCTTACCTGGAAGAATGTTCATTTTCTGCAGGGCACTGATAGTGATCGGAACAGGGGAAGGGTGTGAGAAAGGTGAGTATAGACACCAGAGGTTTTGGGTACGGCAAGACTTCGGTCTTGGGAAACAGAGCTTTGCTTTAATGATAGTGTACATTCACATCAATCTCTTTATTATAGGTATTTATATAGCACTGACAATTTATGCAGCACTTCACATCAAGGAGTTTACAATCTGAGATTAACCTACTATATTGTGGAGGAGCGGGAGTGGAGGAAACCCACGCATGCACAAGGTGAACATACAAACTCCATGAAGGTAATGTCCTGGTTCAGATTCAGACTGCAAACCCCAGTGCTGCAAAGCAGAAATGCCATTCTCTAAGCCACTGTGCCATTATTTGTGAAATAAAATGTTATGCCGCGTACACACGGACGGACTTTTCGTCTACAAAAGTCTGACGGACGCCGACGGACTAAAGCTGGCTGACAATCCGATCGTGTGTGGGCTTCCCCGGACTTTCAGCGGACTTTCAGCAGACTTTTCCAGCCGCAAATCTGACGGACTTTAGATTTGAAACATGCTTCAAATCTTTACGTCGTAACTACGCCGGACCCAGAAATCCGCTCGTCTGTGTGCTAGTCCGACGGGCAAAAACCCATGCTAGGGCAGCTATTGGCTACTGGCTATCAACTTCCTTATTTTAGTCCGGTGTACGTCATCACGTACGAATCCGTCGGACTTTTGTGTGATCGTATGTAGGCAAGTCCGTTCGTAAGAAAGTCTGCCGCAAGTCCACCAAAAGTACACCAAATGTCTGACAAAAGTCCATCAAAAGTCTGTCGGACAGGCTGTCGGACTTTTGTAGACGAAAAGTCCGACCGTGTGTACGCGGCATTATTCATTCTAATATGAGTCATTTAAGTGCAGTTTATGTGCCTTATTATGTTACCTGCTGACCCAGTGTATAGTAAAAAATAGCTAGACTTATTTTGTAGAGAGTTTTATTCTCTCTTAGGAACAGTACAAATAAACTCACAACAGCATTCAGTCAGTATTTGTAAATCATAAAGCAGCTGACATTACACTTTCAAACATTCCATCATAAATATACACATATTACATTTAATTACATTAGGTATACATATATTTAAGACAACGTCATAAAACTAATGGATCTACAAAAGACAGGTATGGCTTTTTGGTTAGACCTTTTTTATGGTAAGCATATACACAATGAAAATATAGGAAAAGTGTGTACGAGGCTTTAAGCTACTACAAGTCTAGTGACTCTTCTCGGAAACCATTGCACATCTCTTCCTATCAGTTCTGAGCCTAGATTTACCTACAAGTGGCCACAGGTGGGCAGACAAGGCAAAAAAAAAAAATTAAATTGTTTGCTGCTCTAGACATAGGCGCACAAATGTCTTATGACGAACATAACCCTGCTTTTTGTATAGCGTAAGTCATCAGACTGACATGGTATATATACAAAGAAGTACAAGGTAGAGTCTAATAACCCTGACATTTTGTGTTTATATAATGTTGAATGAATAGAAGGCTATCACTGGATGCAGCACAAAAGATGATTTTGGCGAGCTGAACTGTTTGCTGAATTGATAATTGTATAGCCAGCATCCAATAGCAAACAATGGAACCTGGTTCATGATGTTTGGTTTTCAAGCCTCAGAGCCTTGGGGTATAAAGGATAGGACAATAGTGTTATATAAAAAAAAACGCTATAGAGCAGTACGAAACTAAGTATATTTACAGTGTATTCAGTTTTGCAGAGAACTGATAATACCAAATAATTTTATAAACTTCCTTTGCTGAAAGCTTCAGGTTTTGCAGGCATAAATAATAGGGTTGGTTGGTTTGAAGTCCTTCAAGTTTAGAATTTCTCTGTACCCTTGGGGAGAGGGTGAGCAGAGTACAGCTCCACTGACTGCCTCTTGTGCTCTTGCTTGTTGTCCCATGCTTCCTCCTCAGGCTCATATGTTCCTTTCAAGACAGCGATCCGGTCAGACAAACTCTTGCTGTGCGGGTATAAGACGTAGTTGTATGTGAGCGAGGCCAATACACCACCAACAAGGGGGCCAATCCAAAACACCTGTAGAAATATGGAACTTTATTATTAGCTCTAAAAATTTGACGCTATGTATAGACATACATTTTCCTGTCAAATGCCATGGCAAGTGGCATGTGACCATTCAAAGCCAATGTGGTGCTTGCTGGTAATTTCTTCCATGGCCAGAGGTCATTAAAGTGTCATTGCCCAGACAAAATACAGGAGCAATTAAAGTCATTTGTACACAAACACCTTGTAAAACAACCCACTCAATTTAAAATAGAAATGAAAGGCAAAACATTTTTGTATAGATATAAAAAATATTATAAATACTTTTTTTCACTTTTTTTTTTTAATAATCACATTCCCTCAGTTCTCAGCTCCATAAGAGCTGGGGGAGGAGAATCAGCAGCATACTGAGCTTGCAAGTGAATGTCTGTGCAGCGCGGGGGTGTCAGGACAAGTTTGATCATTGGGGGAGAATACACTGAGTTCCCAGCATAGCTAGAGAACTTACCACAGTATGCTCTCCTGCTTAGTGTGGTCAGTTTTAAATAAGAAAGCAGAGGGACTGGCAGGAACATCAGGGATTTCACATATAAGGAAGCAATATAAAAGAGACCAGGATACCTTCTCATATAAGTACATCAGGGATCCTCAAACTACGGCCCTCCAGCTGTTGCAGAACTACACATCCCATGAGGCATTGTAAAACTCTGACATTCACAGACATGACTAGGCATGATGGGAATTGGAGTTCCTGAACACCTGGAGGGCCGCAGTTTGAAGACCTCTGAAGTACATGGTACAGCAGACTCATATCAGGAATATGAAATAATAATGAAAGGAAAGTCCGGATGGCTGCACACCAAACTGAGATCCAAATGCCTTTATTCACATAAAACCATGAAGAACATGAGGAGCAGTACATGTAAAAGCAAGGGAGGTATGGCTTACATGTTTCGCGCACGAATTGTGCTTTATCAAAGCCCCGGGCAAGCACCCTGCAGTGAGGAGATCGTACTGTTGGAGCCGGCTCACCTGTGCGCAGCGTGGACCTCTTGTTTGTTGTGCAGGCAGGGCCATCTTTAATATTGATTGGACCCTGGGCAAACATTTTCTTGGGCCCTCCTGATTCCACTTATCAACTATTTGCGGGCAGTGTGGGCTCAAAGGGCAGCTGCTTTGGGCCCCACAACAATGACCGGGGCACCCTGCATTAAAGATGGCCCTGTGCACAGGAATATGAAGTGTTGGGTAACAAACACTTTAAAGATGAATTCCAGGTATGGCAATTTTTGCACAGTTAGATTCATCCAGCTTGGACCACTGTAAGTATGTATGTACCATGGCAGGACGATTCCCTTGGAAACTGGAATTCACTGAACCTTGTTTAAGAAAAGCTGTTCTATAGTATTTCCCTTAACTTCACCGAGGGGAGAAGCAGAGGAGCTGAACCAGCACAGAGAGGTGCAGTTTCCGGAAGACGAAACGGCATATAAGTGGGGGCTGTGCTAGATAACTTTCCTGGAGTATTTACTTTTTCTAGCAAGTTTTAGGCAAATTGCAAGTGAATAAAAGTTATATTTTTATTAATATTCTCACAACACGGGGCATTGTGCATTAAGACTTTGAAAGGTGTATTGCAGGTGTATTTTTTTAAAAAACAAATAGCTGTAAGTATGTTTTTGGTAGGGAGGGGACTTGCATCCCTTTACATATATAGGCTATCATCTAAATCTTGAGCATCTGTTTAAACTGAAATATCAGTTTTGAGAAGACTGGCTTTTAGCTACCAATGATAATTCTGGTTTATCCTTACAGTACCTTTGTATTTCTATTTTTGAATAATTCTTAGCCCTCTGGTACTTTTTTAATAGCATGAAAGCAAACTGTTGTCAAATGAATGAAGCTTTGTTGTAGATATGAATCATTATAACGACAGGCCTCATTATAATTTAAATACAAGTCATAAATAAAATGATTAGTTTATGTATGGAAAGGAAATACTGAATTTAAAATAATAAATGGCAGGGTCTTTTTAATTAACATTCTCACAACACAGGAAGACTTTGAAAGGTGTATTGCAGCCACAATGTTGTTAAGGACATTTTTTTTTAAACAAATGGATGCAAGTATGTTTTTTTGGCAGTAAGGGGCATGCATTCCCTTACATACACCATATGCCTGCCTTTACAAGAACATAAACTTTAATGTCATCCCAGTCTAATGCCCCGCTCACACGGTCGGATTTTCCGACGGAAAATGTGTGATAGGACCTTGTTGTCAGAAATTCCGACCGTGTGTAGGCTCCATCACACATTTTCCATTGGATTTTCCGACACGCAAAGTTTGAGAGCAGGATATAAAATTTTGCGACAACAAAATCCGTTGTCGGAAATTCCGATCGTGTGTACACAAATCCGATGGACAAAGTGCCACGCATGCTCAGAATAAATAAAGAGATGAAAGCTATTGGCCACTGCCCCATTTATAGTCCCGACGTACGTGTTTTACGTCACCGCGTTCAGAACGATCGGATTTTGTGACAACTTTGTGTGGCCGTGTGTATGCAAGACAAGTTTGGGCCAACATCCGTCAGAAAAAATCCATGGATTTTGTTGTCGGAATGTCCGATCAATGTCCGAGTGTGTGTACGGGGCATTAGTCTGTAGGGTTCAATATTGAGTTGGCCCACCCTTTGCAGCTATAACAGCTTTACCTCCTTTGTGAAGGCTGTCCACAATGTTTAGGAGTGTGTCTATGGGAATGTTTGACCATTCTTCCAGAAGCGCATTTGTGAGGTCAGGCACTGATGTGGACGAGAAGGCCTGGCTCGCAGTGTCCACTCTAATTCATCCCAAAGGTGATCTATTGGGTTCAGGACTTTGTGCAGGTCAGTCAAGTTCCTCCACCCCAAACTTGCTCATTCATGTCTTTATGGACCTTGCTTTGTGCACTAGTCCAATTAATTTGGTGGAGGGGGGATTATGGTGTGGGTGTTTTTTTTTTTTTTCGGAGGTTGGGCTTGGCCCCTTAGTTCCAGTGAAGGGAACTCTTAAGTCGTCAGCATACCAAGACATTTTGGACAATTTCATGGTTTCAACTTTGTGGGAACATTTTGGGGATGGCCCCTTCCTATTCCAACATGACTACACACCAGTGCACAAAGCAAGGTCTATAAAGACATGGATGAGCGAGTATGGGGTGGAGGAACTTGACTGGCCTGCACAGAGTCCTGACCTCAACCTGATAGAACACCTTTGAGATGAATTAGAGCGGAGACTGTGAGCCAGGCCTTCTTGTCCACATCAACGCCTGGCCTCACAAATGCGCTTCTGGAAGAATGGTCAAACATTCCCATAGACACACTCCTAAATCTTGTGGACAGCCTTCCCAGAGGAGTTGAAGCTGTTATAGCTGCAAAGGGTGGGCCAACACAATATTGAACACTATGGACTAAGACTGGGATGCCATTAAAGTTCATGTGTGTGTAAAGGCAGGTGTCCCAATACTTTTGGTAATATAGTGTATATGAGTTGTCGTTTAAATCTTTAGCATCTGTTAAATTTGAAATATCCGTTTTGAGAAGACTGACTTTTAACTACCAATGATAAATCTGGATTATCCTTACAATACCTTTGTATTTCTATTTTTGAATAATTCTTACCACACTGTTACTTTTTTTTAATAGCATAACAGCAAACTGTTGTCAAATTAAGGAAGCTTCGCTGTAGGTATGAATCATTATAATGACAGGCCTCATTATAAATTAAATACAAGTCATAAAGAAAATGATTAGTTTAAGAAGGGCGAGTGTATATTTTAATGAATAAACTATGATTATTATACTGTATGTAACAGTCTTTAAATCTGTATTTACGGCTTCGCCATATAAGGGGCGTCAACACTTTTCTTCAGGATGGTGCTGTATGTCATAATCTGTACCACATGAATAATTTAATTATCGATGTTCTCCTTGTATACTATCATTACAAATACATTCATCTGTAAAAATAAAGTTAATGATGATAAAGAAATGTACACTGATGCTGTTATTTTGGAAACCCTTAAAACAAGTGGGATATGCAACAAGTATATCTAAACCCCAGCCGTTTTTTTCATTTAGGATGGAGTAGAGAATGGTTAAAGCCCAGGTCGTGTATTGTTGCTTCACATCCTATCCCAGATTAACCTTTTTACCCCATAGGAGCCACTGAAATCATTTTCATGTCCCAGGAAACTCCTGCTAAAACCTGTTTATTGGGGGTCATGGGGGAAATATAAGCACTTATGTACCTTCCTACCCAGACCAATTTTCAGCTTTCAGCGCTATCACATGTTGCGGTCAAGCGACGCTGTACCCAAACAAAATTTTTATCATTTTGTTTCCCACAAACAGAGCTTTCTTTTGGTGGTATTGGATCACCACTGGGTTTTTTTTTCTTTGCACTACAAATAAAAAAAGACCGAAAATTTTGAAATAAAAAAAAGTTTTTCTTCGTTTCTGTTACCAAATTTGTAAATAAGTACATTTTCTTCTTCACTGATGGGCACTGATGAGGCTGCACTGATAGGCAGTGATGAGGCAGTACTGATTGGCACGGATGAGGTGGCACTGATGGGCGCTGATGATGAGCCACTTATATGCAGCACTGATGGGCACTGATAGGCGACACTGATAAGCAGCACTGACAGTCACTGATGGGTGGCACTGATATACAGCACTGATAGGCACTGATAGGAAGCACCAATGGGCACTGATAGGTGGCACTGATAGGTGGCACTGGTGGGCACTTATAGGCGGCACTGATGGGTGGCAATGATAGGCACTGATGGGTGGCACTGTCAGGGGGCACTGGCAGGCATCACTGATGGGCACAGTGCCATCCCTTGGGCACTGATTGGCATACCTGGTGGTCATGGGTGGGCATCCATGGTGGTCCTGGGTGGGCATCCTCGGGGGGGCTGCACTGATAATCAATCAGTGCAGACCCCCCCTGTCAGGAAAGCAGCCAATCTGCTCTCCTCTACTTGAGCCTGTCAGCGTGAGTGGAGGAAAATCCAATATATGGCTCTTCCTGTTTACAGTGTGAACAGCTGTGATTGGACACAGCTGATCACGTGGTAAAGAGTCTACGTCAGAGGCTCTTTACTGGGATCAGAGATGCGGTATATCAGACTGACACACCACACCATCAATCACCACACTGCACGACCCTGCGGGCGTGCGCTAGCAGCTTATCCTGCTGGACAACCATTGCCTTACAAAATAGAGGAACTACAAAAATGGAAGGGAATTCTAGTGCTTCACTGGTTGAATTAATTAGGTTCTTCTCAGGGTTTGAGGTTGTGTTACCAAACCAGGATATAGGGTGTCCTTTAGGTCCAGGAAACTGTACACTCACTATACAGGAATATGAGGTGAGGCAGGTGTTTAAGGTTATAAATACGAGGAAATCATCAGGTCCAGGCGGAATCCCAGGTAGAGTAGTTAAGGCCTACACTGATCAATTAGCTGGGGTCTTTGCCAAGATCTTTCATCGATCACTATCATCTGCTTTTGGTCTGGCATGTTTAAAATCAGCCACTATTATTCCAATTCCAAAAAAGTCAACTGTGGGAAGTTTCGACAATTATAGACCAATAGCACTGACCCCAGTACTAATGAAGTGCTTTGAGAGGTTGGACTTGAAATATATCAAAACTAGATTACCGGGTAGTTTAGATCCTTATCAGTTTGCGTATAGGGCAAATAGAAGCACAGAAGATGCGATAGCTTTAGCGCTGCATGGGGCACTTAGTGATCTGGAGAATTTGGGAAACTATATAAGGATGTTGTTTATAGACTACAGCTCTGCCTTTAATACCATCATTCCAGATCAGTTGGTTAAAAAAAATGCAAAAATTGGATTTGCCACCCTTTATTTGTTTTTGGATAAGGGATTTTTTGGTCCATCACTCACAGGTGGTCAAATTGGATACGTTTTGTTTCTTCCAAGTGAGACATAAGTACCGGAGCACCACAGGGTTGTGTGTTAAGTCCCTTTCTCTATGCGCTGTACACATATGACTGCACCGCCTATTATGAGACCAATAGTATAGTCAAGCTTGCCGATGACACTTTCGTAATTGGTTGTGTCACTGGAGACGATGAGGAGCAATACAGGAGAGAGGTTGATAGGATAGTGGAATGGTGTACAGCGAATAACCTGATCCTAAACACAGTGAAAACAAAGGAACTGATTGTAGATTTCAGAAGGAACAGGCCTGAACCAGCACCGCTTTTTATTAAAGGCGTGTGCGTGGAGCGGATCTCTACCTTTAGGTTTTTGGGAACATGCATTTCTGAAAACTCATCGTGGACAATCAGAGTTAAAGCCATTATTAAGAAATCGCAACATCATTTATATTTTTTGCGACTCCTTAGAAGAATGGCTTGGGAAGGAAGGTACTAAAGACCTTCTATCGCTCTGCCATTGAAAGTACATTAACGTGTTGTATTCTAGTTTGGTATCCTAGTTGTACGCAGACAGATAAAAATGCTCTAAAGAGAGTGGTTCGAACAAGCGCAGAAAATTGTAGGGTTTGAACTTGTTTCTCTAGAAGAAATATATGAGACTCGTTGCCTTTGTAGAGCAGGAAAAATAGTGAGAGACCACACTCATCCTGGTTGTCATTTCTTTGAATTATTGCCATCTGGGAGACCTTTTAGGGTGATTAAAACCAGGACAAATAGATTTAAAGAGAGCTTCTTTCCCAGAGCTATTAAGGCTATCAATGCAGGAATGAAATGAAAGAGGTCACATAGTTTTATTTTATTGTCTTGTTTAGTTTTTTTTATTATGAGGACCCTTTTTATACTTTTATAATACGGGGACACTTTTATATATAGTTTTTTTGGTATAATTAAATCCTTTGTGGTAAATGCATGGTGGATAATTGTGATGTATGAATAATGTGTGGAGTAGAAATGTAATTTCATTGTGAATTTGTTTTCTACAATAAAAATAAATCTTATCTTATCTCTATTTTATCTTATCAGGAAGATTTGTTGAGCAAATCTCACCATGCTTTATAGGGTTCTTGTTTGCCTTTCTCTGGATCAATTGTGGTTATAGAGTTCTGTATATAGAGGTTTTCAAATAATGTATGCATTCTTTTTTCTGTTGGTTGATCTTGATGGACTTGTATCTCTTTTTCAACCTGGCTAACTATGTAAAATTTCTATCCATGATATAACCAGAAGTGGAAATGGTCCCTTTACCAAATAAACCTTCTTGTACCACACAAATCCAGGATTTCATTAACAAAATTTTAACAATCTTTATACTGGACTGGTTCCCATTTGTCAATCCAGATGTCAGTGTTTTCATTTTTTTAATTCACTTAAAGTGTATCTAAAGCTTTCTTTGTTTTGGATGGAGTGGTGAAGGGTTAGAACTATTGTCAGGTCTTTATTGCTGTTGGTATCCTCGCTAGGGAGATGCGCTTCCTCTTCATGACCTCTTTTACCAGGTCTAAAAGTGAGGAATAATGCAAAAATCCAATATTTTGAGTTGTCACCAGAATAGGAATAGAGGTGAAGTCTTCTATTGTGGACGTTTGTTCATAGACAACTGTCAAAGAGGGGGTTCCCTTACTTTGGGGATATTTTTTTCACTTACTGTTGTGTTTAAAGGACAACAAGTAGTTGACTTAAATGGCAAAAAAACCCAACCCAACAGAGGTTTCATCCATTTCTTTCTCTATCCAAGCTTTTCAAAAATGTTTTGTCATTGGATATACTTTGAGCCCCCTAAATAATGTAGTGCATATCTTCAATATTTCAAAAAGCAAAAAACTATTGAATTATAGGACATAATTCTTGGTTATTTTACATCTCATAACAGTGTTTGATAAAGATATAATTCAATACAAAATATCGGCACACACAAACATAGAATAAGCACCAAAGCTTTTATAAAAGATAAAAGTCTACAAAAAAATATATTTGAGTTTACCTCTAAGGAGTGTTAAAAGCTAACATGCATAATAGCAGATGTATTAACTTCTCTGAGTACTAACATTAAATGTGTGCATGTTTTTAGCGGAACTCCTGCAATAAGCTATTGTAAATAATCCACTTAAATAAATATGCTGTATGCGTACTGTTTTATCTGCCAAAGGATTTGCAAGGCTGCTCAACTAGTCCTGTAATCCAGCCATCCCTGCAAGACAGCATAGCCAGGCACTGAAGTCTGGTCCTAGATGCACCTCCAAGGCTCTGAGTGGGCAATAAAGAATGAGGCTGTCCCTGTGCTCTCCCCTCCTAAGCATGTTCACAGTCTTAGACTGACAGCACTGTGCAGTGCAAGAGACCCCTGATAGGCTCAGTGAGTTATGATAGGCGAATCAGCCCCACTTCTATTTGCCAAGGGTTTGGTAAATTTAAAGGTGAATCTCACTGAAGGTTATATTGGGCAAATTAAACTACTGTCAAAAAGGCATGAGATCATGGACACTTTTAATAAGGAATATGCAACAAAAAGCAAATAGAAAAAATTGTTAAAAATACTATACAATTTTGTGCAGGTTCAAGGCCAACAATGAATATATACAAATAAAATGCATGGGGGATGCCGTAAAGCTGCACATGGTGTTACAGAAAAGTGTGATTCTTATAGACTGTCTTAGCATACTTTGACCATGCAAATTTGGTTGTGCAATTGATTTTCTTTTTAAAATATGCTTGCCTTACATACAGAAGCAGCTGGTCCAAACTATTTGCTTCACTAAGTGCTACAGTGTCTCTAAACACTGTATGTACTGCATGTAATTTCAGCTACATACAGTACACAGTACTGGGTTCCAGAAGTAAGACAGAGACTTCTTGTCTCACACCCCGAACAAAACAGAATCTGGCTGAGCGGCGTCAGCCATTCATAGGCAGCTTTGTATTCTGTGAATGAATACAAAGCTTCCTCTGATTAGCCAGGTCTAAAAATGTGATGTCATCAGCCTGCCTTTCCCACTCAGACAATCAGAGGAAGCTTTGTATTTATTGACAGATTATAAAACTGCCTATGAATGGCTAAATTAATCTCTGTATTGTTCCGGGTGTGAGACTGGATGTCTTCTTCTCACAGCCGGAAGCCAACGCTATGTACTGTATGTAGCTGAAGTTACATGCAGTAAATACGGTGCTTAGAGACGCTGCAGCACTTCATGAAGCAGTTTGTTTGGACCGGCTTGGTCCAAACAAACTATTTAAAGTGACATGAAACATGGACATCAGCTTTAAGAAACTACAGATGACACAGCAGTAAACAAAATTGGCTAGCAGCAGGACAGGTTCAAATAGAAATGACCAAATGTACTAGAGACAAAGAGCACAGGCTGGGATTTTTTCTACAATTATTAATATCCAGCAGAAAATGCAGCTGTGTAAAATTGGCCAGCAGCAGGATAGTTTTAATCTGGGATAATAGGCCTAACTGGTGTGTGCATAACATTTATTTTATCTATGGGGAATGTGAATGATATAATGTGAGGTGGTTTAGGTGCACACTATTCTTGCACTTATTTTTTTTTTTCTTAAAGCATGCTGCAAATAAAAAAGACAGCTCCAAGAACAGATGATGAGTAATAAGTCAATGTTGTAATTTGAACATGCTAGATTTAAAAAGGCCCCATCATGAAAATAGAAAACCCACAAAAGGAATGAAAACATCAAAATACCAACCCCTGAAACAAAAACACATTTTTAGGGATGTATTGCAGCAAAAAAAAAAGTTTGCTATGGACATGACAGCAAACAATTACAAAATAAAATGAAACACAAAAGAACCCTCAATAATAAGAACACATGCACAAAAAAGAAGGCAGTAAACAAAATGGATGATTGCCCAATGAGCTAGCAATCAGAAACAAAGTATAATTGCCTAATTGACCCTAATCTCTCCCTGTGCAGTATTTCAGCCTTCCCAATACTTTTTCTCTACCAGCTTCCACTGTCTACTGACAGTATAGCTGCTCTGTGCTCCCTTTTTTAAAAAAAAAAAATTTTCTTCTACTTCAGCGAAAGTTTTCTGAGAGACGTTGTTTCAACTTCGGAGATCAATTTTGTCCCCTCTCATTTTTCACATTATCGTGGTTTTATTCAAGATTATCTTTATTAATTCTTAAAAAAAATGTAATCTATTTTAATTACAAAAAAAAAAGCTTAACATATATAACACTACCCCTATTACTCTATCCCTTCCTTGTCTCTCTATCTGTCATCCCCATCTTCCCACCCTCCCCCCCCACTTCTATCTGGTTTGCTTCCCCCCAAGTCCCTTATCATTCTAACTCAATACCTACTCCTTCCTCCATCTTGTCTAAATATGTATCCGAGGTTTTAAATCTTTTCCAACCCTCCCAGAGGCTGGTACACTTATTATAATGTCTTCTCTCCCTACTTCTCAGCAAATCCATTTTACAATAATAATCTTTTTTTTTCATACCACTCTCTTATATCTGGTTTTTCACTTTTTAACCATTTTTTTGGGATCAGACCCTTTGCAGCATTCAGGAGTTTTGGGACCATTGATCTCATATATTGTTTCTTTGAAATTTTAAAGTGAGGTGGCTGGCTTAACGAAAAGCTCCCTTATTGACCCGTCTAAGGCTGTTGGCCAGTATTTTTAAGGCTATGCAGTGAATTACAGCTTCTAAAAATTTCTACCGCATGAATCTGTTTATAAATTTGGCAGGTCCGTGTATCTTAAACCTACAGTATTCGCCTATGGTAGCAGCACACCCGCACCTCATCTCTATCAGTGAGTCCCTCCCTCCTCCAGTCTGATTGCAGCTCTGCAGGGTATTATGGGGGTATAATATTAAAGTGGAAGTCTAGGCTAGAGCTAACTAAGCCTTAACGATTCCTTCCCCCCTCCTAACTCCTATTTGAACTTCCCTATAGAAGAAATAAATGTAGCCTCTATAGCAATAATCATAGTAGAGGATATGTAAAGAATTGTACCATCATCCAGAAACTTAGAGATATGGTGATCGGTGGCTTGGTCCCCAAGCCTACCTTAGAGAACAAGGGCAATTTGACTATCTTGGTACAACCACCACCACCCTGAGATTAGGTACGTCTAAGCATCCTTCCTCTATAGGGTCATTAGAGTAGGAGTTAGGAGGGGTTGGGAGCTGATTTAAACTTGAATTTAGCCTGGACCTCCACTTTAAGAAAGATTCAGATTATAATTCTAGTTGTATATAAAAATGACTAGTTAATGAATACATAGCAGAATTAAAACTTATTGTATATTTATATCCCAGTATACAGTCAGGTCCATAAATATTGGGACATCGACACAATTCTAATCTTTTTTGCTCTATTCACCACCACAATGGATTTGAAATGAAACGAACAAAAAGTGCTCTAACTTCAGACTTCCAGCTTTAATTTGAGGGTATTTACATCCAAATCAGGTGAATGGTGTAGGAATTACAACAGTTTGTATATGTGCCTCCCACTTTTTAAGGGACCAAAAGTAATGGGACAATTGGCTGCTCAGCAGTTCCATGGCCAGGTGTGTTATTCCCTCATTATCCCATTTACAAGGAGCACATAAAAGGTCCAGAGTTAATTTCAAGTGTGCTTTTTGCATTTGGAATCTGTTGCTGTCAACTCTCAATATGGGATCCAAAGAGCTGTCACTATCAGTGAATCAAGCCATCATTAGGCTGAAAAAACAAAACAAACCCATCAGAGAGATAGCAAAAACATTAGGTGTGGCCAAATCAACTGTTTGGAACATCCTGAAAAAGAAAGAATGCACCAGTGAGCTCAGCAACACCAAAAGACCCGGAAGACCACGGAAAACAACTGTGGTGGGTGACCGAAGAATTCTTTCCCTGGTGAAGAAAACACTCTTCACAACAGTTGGCCAGATCAAGAACACTCTCTCGGAGGTAGGTGTATGTGTGTCAAAGTCAACAATTAAGAGAAGACTTCACTAGAGAGAATACAGAGGGTTCACCACAAGATGTAAACCATTGGTGAGCCTCAAAAACAGGAAGGCCAGATTAGAGTTTGCCAAACAACATCTAAAAAAGCCTTCACATTTCTGGAACAACATCCTATGGACAGATGAGACCAAGATCAACTTGTACCAGAGTGATGGGAAAAGAAGAGTATGGAGAAGGAAAGGAACTGCTCATGATCCAAAGCATACCACCTCATCAGTGAAGCATGGTGGTGGTAGTGTCATGGTGTGGACATGTATGGTTGCCAATGGAACTGGTTCTCTTGTATTTATTGATGATGTGACTGCTGACAAAGGCAGCAGGATGAATTCTGAAGTGTTTCGGGCAATATATCTGCTCATATTCAGCAAAATGCTTCAGAACTCATTGGACGGCACTTCACAGTGCAGATGGATAATGACCCAAAACATACTGCGAAAGCAACCAATGAGTTTTTTAAGGGAAAGAAGTTGAATGTTATGCAATGGCCAAGTCAATCAACTGACCTGAATCCAATTGAGCATGCATTTCACTTGCTGAAGAAAAAACTGAAGGGAAAATGCCCCAAGAACAAGCAGGAACTGAAGACAGTTGCAGTAGATTCCTGGCAGAGCATCACCAGGGATGAAACCCAGCGTCCAGTGATGTCTATGCGTTCCAGACTTCAGGCTGTAATTGACTGCAAAGGATTTGCAACCAAGTATTAAAAAGTGAAAGTTTTATGGATGATTGTTAATCTGTCCCATTACTTTTGGTCCCTTAAAAAGTGAGAGGCACATATACAAACTGTTGTAATTCCTACACCGTTCACCTGATTTGGATGTAAATGCCCTCGAATTAAAGCTGAAAGGCTGCCGTTAAAGCACATCTTGTTTGTTTCATTTCAAATCCATTGTGGTGGTGTATAGAGCCAAAAAGATTAGAATTGTGACGATGTCCCAATATTTATGGTCCTGACTGTATGTATAACCCAGTAGCTGAACTATTATTTTTTGTTTCTTGATTATTACATTTCATTATTTTACATTTTTATAACTCTATAACTATTACTGCAGGCTCTTAACAGAGAACAATAACGTCAAGCATGAAGCGATCAGAAGATGAATAGGTCATTTTCTCAATCCCAGGAGAGTGAACTTGATTTAAAGGTTCAAATAAAGGCATGACTATGTAGGAAAATAAGTCTCACCCATTGATCTTTGAAGATTCCAGTAATGGCTGCAGGTCCCAGGGATCGGGCTGGGTTCATGGAACATCCTGTGAAATAGATCTGTTGGAAGAAATAAACAATTTTACTCTACATTATCATGGATACCAGCAGAGAGTTCTTCTGGTATATGTTTGAAATGAAAACACACAATAAAATGTATATATTTTCACATTAATAGAAGGGAACCTGTCAAGAAGCAAAATGCCTATGTGAACTGGCAGTTGCCATTCTTTGACTGCTGGTTTCAGGGAGAAGACATCATGGAATTCAAGAGGGTCATATTCAGAAGATGACAGCTTTCATCTGATGCTTCTCCCACAGTCATTTTGATCGGTCACAGAAACCCTTTGTGCTGTATCAATTGGAGTTACTTTTCAGCCACCAATCAGCAGTAGACCTGTCTTAAAAGTATGAACCTGATTAGTTCTATAACTCCAATTGTTAGTAAGAACAATAATACATGAGGCCCTTGAAGACAAAAGCATTTTCCTCTCTATATATAGGACCATTTAGCAATTAGGGGTATGGGGAAGATACAATATTTAAAAAAAAAGGATTTTGTTTTGCATTTTATCTATCCTATTTAAATGTGTGTAAAAATCAAAACATTTTTTTTTTAGTTTTAGATATAATGAAAACATGTTTAAACTCAGGTGTATATTGTTGTCTGTGCCCCCCTGGGAAAGTTTATCCTCTCTGATTGACCTGGTGGCCACTGACTTCAGTATAGAAAGTGATGGCAAATCTAAAATTTTTGAGTAGTCACAAAACACAGAGATGGTATTTTTCCATAATTTTGAGGAATTTCCTCTCACTTTAGGTCATTTCTCTAGGGTACAAAATGTTGTGGTTCTTACTCTTCCCAAAATATAAAAAAGATTTGGTTTTATACACTTTAATATATTATAAAATATGTATTGGTTAAGAAATGTATGCCCTTAAGAAAACCATTCCTAACCACTCCTAATTTTTAATCTCATGAAGAATGCAGCTGCAAGTAAAATTACAATCTCTTACCCCCAAAAGATGCCCCAAGGTCACTGAAAGTCCAATGGACAAAGCTGGTGAACCAACATTGTCAGTCCTTCTGTCGTCTGTGGATGCGAAGATACAGAGTACAAGCTGGAAGGTCAGCAATAGCTCCACAACAAGAGCCAAGCCTGAGTTTCCCGAGTTCACCTGCAGAGAAGAGAAAGTCCCTTACTAAACTGGATATCTACATAGCCAACCACGGATCATACTGACATTTATAATGCAGCCTTATGTCTACCAGTCCATAACCATAATGTTTTAGAAGTACGCTATAATTAACTGTAGCTAAAAATAGTTAATCATATTCAAAAGGACTTCTTCTTCAGTTCAATTCTTCAGGGCATTTGGATTGTAAGTGGCGTCACTTCTTTGGTTCACTTTTTCACGGCAAGTTATTTGTAAGAGGCATGAAATAGACCATCTCTGCCAAACTGGAACAATAATACCATCTATCTTCCAAATAGAGTGCTATAACACTTATGAAGGCTTCCTAACACCAAAGGATGGGATTATGTAAGTAGAACCAATTGGTTCCACACTTTAACATCTCCCATCCTGTTCATGGACAGCCATCATCTGTCTTAACATATTCCACGGTTTCTGGATTAAGGTGTTTGAGCTCAGGTTCACACTGAGCTGCGGGAATGAAGCCGTGCGAGTTCAGCCGAACTCGCACAATTTCACTCCCGCATGTCAGTCCTGATTTCGGCCACGATTTCAGAGACATCTGTGCAGGTTTCTGCACAGATGTCAATGTAAATCGCAGCCCGTAATTGAAAAAAGTAGTACAGAAACTACTTTTTGAAATCGGTGCAACGCAGATGCGGTGCCATTGACGGTGCCATTGACGGCAATTGCTGCCGATTTGACATGCGATTTGACGTGTCAAATTGCATGTCAAATTGCTCCAGTGTGAACCAGGGCTTAAAGTGTGAATATACATGCTGGGGTATCTAACCGACATTCATCAGAAATGAACAAGTGGCTTGGATAAGCTGGAAAACATTTTCAGCATTACAGAACAAGTCCAGCTGAATGTGACTATTACTAGCTTTTTTTTTTATCCAAGAACTATTACTAGCTTTACCATGACCTGAATAAATGAGAAACGTCACAGATGTAATTAACTATAAATCGCTCTTAATTAAACATATTGCAATTATCTTAAAGCAAGATGTTACTAATTATTTGTGTTCGCTCATATAAACAATTTTGTATATAGAGTGGCTATATAAGAGAATGTATATGACAAAGTAAACTGAAGGTTCTACATATTTTCAGCAGCCAGAAGAGGGATGCTTAGAGTGGGGATTTTGGGATTGGGGACTGCTAGCACCAGGGTCTGGAAAGTTGAGAACATCTTAATGTGCTGATAAAGCTGTAATCACCTACCTAAAGCGTATGTCCAGCAGTATTGCCTTTAGTTAAGATAGCATGGGAAAGGATTACAACCTTTTCAGGTTTTTACTGTGACTTTGTTAGAGAGATATCTCCTCACTTACTATTTTGGTGATAATAGTTTGACCAGAAAGGAACTGATGGAAAATAAGCAATAAGGATGCAGACTACAACAAAAAGCTGGGATTCAAGCCTTACTCCTACTCTAACAATTAAAAATATTTTTATATCTGTCTGGATTGCTGTTGGAGATTTCCCCATGCTTCCTGTCTGTTAACACTGTTGTCACTGTGGCAGGAGGTGAGGGATAATCTCATGGAGCTCCAGACAGCTGTATAAACTTCCTTCTAATTCTTCCCCACTCTATCCAAAACTCAGAAAAAGTTTTGGCTTGAAAAATCTTTTTAATACAGGGCTGTGTATATTCTGTAAATATGAATTTAGAACAGAACCTTAATTACAGCACATAGTTACATAGTAGGCGAGATTGAAAAAAGACACAAGTCCATCAAGTCCAACCTATGTGTGTGATTTTATGTCAGTATTACATTGTATATCCCTGTATGTTGTGGTCGTTCAGGTGCTTATCTAATAGTTTCTTGAAATGATCAATGCTCCCCGCTGAAACAACTGCCTGTGGAAGAGAATTCCACATCCTTACCACTCTTATTCCCTGTACACACGATGTAAAATGTGTGATAGGACCTTGTTGTCGGAAATTCGGAACCGTGTGTGGGCTCCATCACACATTTTCCATAGGAATTTCCGACACACAAAGTTTGAGATCTTGCTATAAAATTTTCCAACAACAAAATCCGTTGTCGGAAATTCCGATCGTGTGTACACAAATCCGACGTACAAAGTGCCAGGCATGCTCAGAATAAATTAAGAGACGAAAGCTATCGGCTACTGCCCCGTTTATAGTCCCGTCGTACGTGCTTTATGTCACCACGTTCAAAACAATCAGATTTTCCGACAACTTTGTGTGACCGTATGTATACAAGTTTGATCCAACATCCGTCAGAAAAAAATCCATGGATTTTGTTGTCGGAATGTCCTTGTGTACAGGGCATTACAGTAAAGAATCCTCTACGCAGTTTAAGGTTACACCGCTTTTCTTCTAATTTTAGTGAATGGCCGCGTGTCCTATTAAATTTCCTTTCGCAGAAAAGTTTTATCACTATTGTGGGATCACCAGTCCAGTATGGTATTTGTACCTAAGCTGTCAAACTGATAGCTCAGTCCTACAGATTACAGAGGGAGAATGTGGCTCTTCCTGTGTAATCATCAGAGCTTTCCCCACGTAATCTGCAGGACTTGCATAGTGCAGGGCATGGCTTGGTGATGCAGAGGTAAGAGAAGCTTCCGTCTAAGCGGTACCCTTAGCAACACTATGTCCAAGGCTGTGCCCCTTATGCTTCTGCCCTAGGAGACCCAGGAGTACCAGGTTTCCCTCTGCCTCTGTCAGGTGAACAAGAAGACAACTCATAGGGTAACTATATGTTCTTTACCCTCTCTGCTCCAAAATGGACCTGTTGTATTGCCCTTAAAGTGATTGTAAAGGTAAATAAAAAAAAAACAAAACAAACAAACATATCATACTTACCTCCACTGTGCAGCTCGTTTTGCACAGAGTGGCCCCAACTTGGCTCTTCTGGGGTCCCCCGGCGGCTCTCGCGGCTCCTCCCCACATCTGATAACACCCTCGGTGAAGCGCTTCCCCTAGGGGGTTACCTTGCGGGCGCGTTACCGAGTCCAGCATTCAGCGTCCATAGAGGCCGAATGCAGGACTCGGCCCAGCCCCCGGCGCTCGCGTCATTGGATTTGATTGACAGCAGAGGGAGCCAATGGCTGCGCTGCTATAAATCTATCCAATCATGAGCCGAGAAGCCCCGGCAGAGAGAAAGCGCGTCCCCGTGGGTCAAGTTCAAGGGTTCAGGTAAGTAAAACAGGGGGGGCTGGGGGGCCGGTCACTGACAGGTGTTTTTTCACCTTAATGCATAGGATGCATTAAGGTGAAAAAACACAAAGATTTACAACCCCTTTAATTATCAAAGTTCCCTTTTTAGATGACCATGATAAGACCCTCATGTGAGTTACTTTCCCTGAACACGCACCTCTATTATTCCATGCATGTTGGGTATTTCCTATTACTACTTAGACAATCAAACACTCTAACCACCAACGGCAACCTTCATGGCCTCATTATCAGTTACTACAATCATTTTCAAGATATTGCCAAATTAACTCACTATGTGCTATGATCTCAAAGCTTACACCTTAAATCTTAGCATACATGTATATTAAATTTACAAAAAAAAAAGATAAAGAAAAAATATATGAGCATTTCAAAGGTGTATGATAAAGCAGTGACTGTTGGAAGGGGAATCGTTCCTAATGCCGCGTACACCACCGGTTTTGCAGTCAGAATAAACTCCGAAGGTTTCTCCGACAGAACTCCGACGGAATTCCGCTCATGCGGTCTTGCCTACACACGGCCACACCAAAGTCCGACCTTCCAGAATGAGGTGACGTACAACACGTATGATGGGACTAGAAAAAGGAAGTTCAATAGCCAGTAGCCAATAGCTTCCATCTCGTACTTGCTTCAGAGTATGCGTCGCTTTTGGTCCATACAGAGGAGCGGTTTTCCCGATAGGAATTGGTTCTGTCAGAAATATTTAGAACATGTTCTATTTATAGGTCCGTCAGAATTTTCAAAAAAAAAAGTCCGATGAGGCACACACACGATCGGAATAGATGATGAAAAGCTTCCGTCTGACTTTTTCTGTCGGACATTCTGCTCGTGTGTATGCGGCATTACAGACAGGTAACATTTTGAGCAGTAATCCTAATGAAACAGGCAACCCCTGCAAAAAAAAATTCTGAGATGGATCAATCTGGGAACTAAGTGGCAAACATATAAGAGACATATGAAGAAATGGGATTGTTATAGGTGGCCTATAGACAATAGGGGAATACAGTCATTGGAGAGGTGAAAGGAAGAAACACAGGCTTATTGATGGGAAGAACAATAGTGACTGGAACAAGTGTTCAAACCTTCCTGACCGATTGTTTCAGTTGTGTTGTTTTAGTAGCTGGGGTTCCATAGACATGATATTAACAATACTGGCAAATATACTAGTTCTGGCCAGATCAGTAGATTGTTTTAAAAAAAAAGCTGGATATATTCCTAAATGCACAAAATATAACTGGATATTACTACTGTTCCCACTGGAACAACATGGACCATGCTTTACATGATTTACATGATTACATGATTTTTTGCTTTTCTCTGGATCAGCTGTGGGTATAGGATTATTTATTTATTTTTTATATTGGTCGAACTAGATGGACTTTTTTTTTTTCACCCTAACTATGTAACTACGATTGTCCCTTGATCTGGCAACAAGACTGAAATGGTTCATTCTTATCTCATGTCTACAGTTGTTTTTAGAACAAACATTTCTTCCCAGAAAATTAAGTTTGCAGCATTAAATATATGTGGCTACTTAGAAAAGTGATGTTAAAGCTTTACATTTTTTTATTATTAAAATAATAAATATGGTATACTTACCAGCTCTGTGTAATGATTTTGCACAGAGCAGGGTTGATCCTCCTCTTCTTGGGTCCCCGGCCAGCGCTCCTGGCTCCCTGCCCCTGCCGAGTGCCCACCATAGGAAGTCGCTTGCTATGGGGGCTTTCTATCAGGTGTCATCCTGAGCCAGCTCTGTGTGTCCATTGACACACAGAGCGTGGTTCGGCCACGGACAAGCCCCTTGACCCCTGTATTTGTTCCGAGACATTTCTGTTCAGCAAGTGCTTGGAGATGGAGAAAAGGGCAGTTTGTCAAAGCAGCTGTCTCCGTGCTCATTGCGTTGTCGGATGACCGAGGAGGGAGGAGGAGTGCCCTGTCCCAGCTAGCCATAGACAGCACATAGGAAGATAGGACAAAGTACAACATGTCCTTTGTCTCCTGGGGAACAGGACACATTAATAAAAATTGAAGTGAGACTATTTAAACCTGAAGTAGAAACATTACAGTTGGAAGAAAATTGGAAGTTATCACCTTCTCTTTCCTTTTTCCATTTCCATGTAAAGTGCCCCTTGTAGTTGTCATGCAAAAATAAATTCAATTACTGGTGAAATATTTGTGATACTGCCCCTTTAAGATTGCATTTCACCTATCAGCCTGAGCCAACAATTTATTTAGTTATACACATTATGCAAAGCAGTAATATCACATTCCAGCACAGAGAGACTATTCCAACTACACCGTGAACCAGAATTGTAAGTGTTCTGTGTTTTTAATAAAATATATTATTCAAATTCTTTCCATGTTGTCATTACTGTACATGTTTATCTAGATGATATCAAAGAATGCCAAGTGAAATTAATGAGGCTCACTCCGTCTGCAGGGTTATCTAACAAAAGCTAATTTGAATAAATGTAAACAGATTGTTGTACAGTAAAAATAGGACACTAGGTGAGACATCACAAAGATCAGTTTGAGATAAAAAGACAATGAGGCAGGGATAGGAATCCATTGATATGGAACATATGGCTGAAATATTCAGAGCAACCCCGTGAAATCTACCGATAGCGCAAATGTTGAGGAAGGCAATATTATTAGCCTTGAATCTTAAAATTGTTCAGTGTGCAGTAACCCATAGCGACCTATCAGATATCATCTCCTTACTGATGTATCTACAGCAAATTGAAATCTAATTGGTTGCCATAGGTTATTGCCACATTGTGCAGCATCATGGCTCAATGCATTGGGGTTTATTTACTAAATCTGGTGCAGCAGTACATGGCCAATCAGCTTCTAATTTCATCTAGTTCAATTAAGCTTTGACAATAAAACCTGGAAGCTGATTGGTTTTTATGCAAAGTTGCACTAGATCTTGCGCGCTCCAGTTTATAGTAAATCAACCTCACTGCGTTATTGAACAAGCCTGTATGGGAGCTTCGCAAGCACCATGTCACATCTGAGCATTGTGTCAGTAAACGAGGAAACACACAACAAAATATGGTGATCAAAAATTTTTGCAAGCATGCAGAACCTGTTTTGGTTAACAATTACGCTGTTGCAGCATATACGTGTGATTGGGGACTGATATAGGAAATGGCAGCTTTTGCAATGTTTTTATAGCATGAAAATGAATCATATCTGTATAATTGTAATTATAAAGGTAACCTGTACAGAGAAAATATATTAGCTGCCATGGCTGAGCTCTCCTTCTGATGTCTGGCTGCTGCTTGCTTGAGTGGAGTGTGCATACATACATCAATCTATCGACAGTGTGTGCATGGCTGCTCATGTATTGTATGTGTGATAGATAGATAGATAGATAGATAGATAGATAGATAGATAGATAGATAGATAGATAGATAGATAGATAGATAGATAGATAGATAGATAGATAGATTAATAGATAGATGCACATAGCACTTACCTCATTAATGGCCAGATTTCCATGGACTTTTGTTGGCGCTACTGCATATATGATGCCAGCTCCTGCAATTGCCCCTACCAGCTGTGCAATTATATAGAAAAGGGCTCGTAAAATAGAAATATGGGAGCCCAATAAGAAAGCTACAGTGACTGCTGGGTTTATATGGGCCCCACTGACATGTCCAAATGTTTGTACTAAGGTACCAATGGCAAGGCCAAAAGCCAAAGAGATCTGCAGAACATTTGGCCCAGGCTCGTTGGGATTAAGTTCTCCCCATTTAAGGGCAGAACCTATCCCAAAAAAAACAAATATTAAAGTGGCCAGAAATTCTGCAAACACTGCCCGAGCAAACGCTAAAGAGCAGAATTCGTTCCTCATTGTGCTGTAAGCAGAAAAATAAGCAAGACAGGAATGTTTTGTTCTCAGGATCTGTCTGCTGTTTACCTGTGTGGCATTACAGTGGCATATATATATCTAGAGAAAGAACAGGGAACCATTCCAGAAAAGGTTGTACTTTGGAAACAAGACAGGTCCTTAAAACTTTCCAGCTCAGAGGAATTCAGACCTTCCCTATTATATAGATAGTTATGGAGAGATAGATAGGGTACCAATACAAATAGACAGAATGATAGATATGGAGAAAGGGAAATAGCTAGATAGACAGCTAGATAAATAGCTAGATAGCTAGATAGATAGATAGATAGATAGATAGATAGATAGATAGATAGATAGATAGATAGATAGATAGATAGATAGATAGATAGATAGATAGATAGATAGATAGATAGATAGATAGATAGATAGATATGGAAGCCTTCTACATACATACACATAGTACTTACCGCATTAATGGCCAGATTTCCACGGACATTCACTGGCGCTACTGCATGTATGATGCCAGCTCCTGCAATTGCCCCTACCAGCTGTGCAATTATATAGAATAGGGCTCGTAAAATAGAAATATGGGAGCCCAATAAGAAAGCTACAGTGACTGCTGGGTTTATATGGGCCCCACTGACATGTCCAAACGTTTGTACTAAGGTACCAATGGCAAGGCCAAAGGCTATGGAGATCTGCAGAACAGTTGGCAGAGCCGAAGACCAATTAAGGGCAGAACCTACCCCCAAAAAGACAAATATTAAAGTGGCCAGAAATTCTGCAAACACCGCCCGAGCAAACGCTAAAGAGCAGAATTCGTTCCTCATTGTGCTGTTAGCAGAAAAATAAGCAATACAGGAATATTTTGTTTTCAAGATCTGCCTGCTGTTTACCTGTGTGGCATTTCAGTGGCATATATATATATCTATAGGAAGAACAGGGAACCATCCCAGAAAGGGTTGTAACCAGAAATCAAGACAGGTCTTTAAAAGTTTCCAGTTCAGAAGAATTCAGACCTTCCCTAATGGTAAAATAGAAAGTTCTCATGTTCACAAATGACATCTGATGCATTATGCCAGTGTATGACATACCGGTGACACCCCATGCGGCACACATTGCTGAATGGCATCCAGATTGCTTAATTAATTGCAAGGTTCCTCAATAAATATCAGTTTCTTCATATACAATAACTATTTGCACTGTGACTGTACAGTTACATTTGTTCTGTAATGTAGCTTGAAAAAATGGCATTTTATTTTCCTTTTACTCATGTGTATATTCTAAATGGAGGTACAGTATAGTATAGATTAGAGTAAAAAGTGTGTATAGTGTGTGTATTTCAAAATTTGTAGGATAATTTCTTCTGGATTAATTTTGAACTGTAATAATATATTCACACTGCTATATTAAATAACTCTCCAAACACATGCAAGAATAGCATTTATTCCAGTTTAAAACATGTAATATTACGCCTCATTCACACGGGATGTACTTAAAGTGATTGTAAGGGCTTGTTTTTTTTTTTAAATAACAAACATATTATACTTACCTCCTCTGTGCAGTTAGTTTTGCACAGAGCAGCCCCCCGATCCTCCTCTTCTCAGGCCCGTCTTCGCTGCTCCTAGCTCCTCCCTCCTTTGAGTGCCCCTCAGCCAGCAGCTTGCTACAGGGGGCACCCAAGCCAAGCCAAAGCTCTGTGTATCCATTCAGACAAGGAGCCCCGACCTGGCCCTGCCCCCTCACTTATCTTATTGACTGACTGACTTTGATTGACAGCCACGGGAGCCAATGGTGCCGCTGCACTGTCTCAGCCAATCAGGAGGAGTGTCTTGGATTGCTTAGGGGATCGTGGATATCGTTGCAGAGAGAAGGGGCTCAGGTAGGTAATTAGGGGGTGCTGGGGGGGGGCTGCTACACACAGAAGGTGTTGTATCTTAATGCATAGAATGCATTAAGATAAAAAACCTTCTGCCTTTACAACTCCTTTAAGCGTATGATGATGCATGGGTCATGTTTACCCGTGTAGGTGGGGTGCAGCGTGGCACGGCGGCAATAATTCACACAGTCAGGTGCAATGGAAAACTTGTATTGAAATAATACAACAGTTCACAACAAATCCGACGGGACAGCTACCCTGCTGGGCACACTCAAAGTTCAAATATTGTAAAGAGGTAGGTTCCAGCTGAACTTACAGTTTCTATTGAGAGGGGACAGAATGGGGCCTAGTCATCTCATGCCAAATCAGGAAGGTATCCAGAGAGATGCGACCCTACGCTTTCCCTCCTTGTCAAGAACCTTTCACTAGTACTGTTCCCCTCAGACGGGGTACCTTTTCCTACCCACTTGCATAAAGCATGCCAAACCCAAGGGCCAGGGTCTTAAATAGACTCTGCCACACCTAAGATGGCTGCCAGAGTCATATGGATTGCTGCCCCAGTGACTCAGGAAACCATAGAGGAACCCTGTTCCCCATGACTTCCTCTCCCTCTGCATTGCCGCTGCGGTTAAACACCACCTGTAGTGGAGACAGTAGACTGCACATGCCTACACCTGCCTACATCAAGATCTTTTTGGGTCCAACCCACTGATCACATGAATATAAAAAGGGACAGTGGGGCCGTGTGCCTTGGTATTGTCTCTGCTGGCCTGAATCACTATACGTCATCATCTAGGATTGCCTGTCGTGAGGAACTTGCCAACATGTAGGGGGACTGCTGGAACCTGTAGTCTGCCCTGAACACACCAGCTGCTGGACACTGCCAAGCAATAGACTCTGTCACAAATGGACTCTGCCTGTATAGGTATGCCGAGTTAGGGATTAGGGAAGTAGGGATGAACTGTTTCTTGTGTATTTGGGACGCTGTTATGTTTTGCACCTTTTTTAAGTAAAGCTTTCAAACTTTGCCTTCTGCCTGGTCTGAAGTTATTAAGGAGTGTAAGGGCTCATTTACACTTGCTTCAACTTCAACAAATATTAACCTCCCTGGTGGTAATCCCGAGTGTGGTTCTGGGTTAATTTTCAGTACCAAAAGCGGTAACCCCGAGCCACACAACAGTACCCTTGTACAGTTACTTACCTTGTCCCTAGGATCGCGCAATGTCCTCCCAGTGTATCCTCCACTGGATCCTCCGCCTGATGCACCAGTGTTCCGGTTTCTGTTCCCTGCGAGCGTCGCAACTGTATCAAATCATTTCAATTTAGTTTTGTCCCTAGTGCTTTTTCCAGTTCCTTATAAAGCAGATGGTGCAGCGCTAAATATAAAACAATAAATAGTCCATAAAATAAAGAATCCAAGCGATCATAAGTGATGTGACATCATGCTGGAAATTCAGTGGGTAAGTGTGATCCCTTCACCATTGCAAAAAGATGGCCTCTCCCCTCAGCCTAGGGACCCTTTCGTTATAGAGGGTCAAATGCACTTTCCCTTGCGGGTCAGATAAAGGTGGTTAACAGCAAATCCGGATCAGTCAAGCAGCGGTAAAAAGACGAGCCATAAGCAGCATGGATCAATCCCCAAGCATGTGTTTCTTTTTGCTCTCCTAGACATAAGTTGTCTGAGGTTCCCAGGCCAAGTTTTAGGGATTTAGGGATTTGATTTTTGACCCTGGTGTTCAGCTGCTATCTGTCATCTATTTACATATCTGCGCTGATTTGTCTTTTTTCATATATTGTCCAGTGCCTTGCCTGCACTATACCATACTTTCTCCCATTCTTTCTGCCAGGAAACTTGAGAACATCCTTGGCATCCAAAAAGCATCCCTCTACGTCTAAAGCGGTTTTAGACCAGCTAAAAAACAGCGATAGTGAATCACTTGCAGAATTGAGCCATAGTGATTTGTGGGGAAATTTGTCATCAGACACTGAAAGTGACGACAGCGACAACCAGGGGCGGACTGATAACTCATGGGGCCCCCGGACAATAGGAGATTATGGGGCCCCCAGGCAATCAGAGATTATGGGGCCACACAGTATACACACACACAGTATACAATCACACAGTATACACATACATGTACACACAGTATACACAGACAAATGTAAAAAAACACAGATTTATACATACTGTCCCTGGTTTTACTGAGGCTGGCAACCCTGATGGGGCCCCCTAGTGGCCCAGGGCCCTCGGGCAGTGCCCGAGTGGCTCAATGGTCAGTCCGCCCCTGGAGACAACTCTGCGACTGAGTTCGGGGATGTGCGAACTTGGTGCTCTATTGACTGTGGTACAGATCACGCAGCGCCCCCAAGATTTCTATTTGCTGGAGCATCTGGTATGACAGTAGAGGTTGAAGACAACAACCCCTTGGCATACTTACAACTATTTCTGACCGAAGAAGTTATTGAAAAAATAGTTACTGAGACCAACCGGTACCAAGAGCAACAATTAGCTACTATGCATGGGAAATTTCCAAGAAGCAGAAAGTGGGAACCAGTGACCAAAGATGACATTTGGAAATTTCTGGGCCTAATAATACTTCAGGGAGTGGTGGGGAAAACCCTGCAGAAGTGGTATTGGACAACTAATAAGTTACATGCCATTCCATTCTTTGGCATGGTCATGTCAGAGTACAGATTTTCCCTGATCATGAAATATTTACACTTTGAAAACAACGAAAAATTTGACGAAACTACTCATCCTGCACCAAAACTAAAGAAAATTTGGGAAGTATTTCAAATGATTCTAAATAATGTCCAACAGAGCTATGTGCCAGAAAGAGATATCAGCATAGATGAAAGTCTAATGGCCTACAAGGGAAGGCTCAGCTGGGTACAATACATTGCATCAAAGAGAGCACGATTTGGCGTAAAATCCTACATGCTATGCGAATCATCAACTGGCTACATTTAGAATTCAGTCCTATACACTGGAAAAGGAACAAAATTCAATCCAAAATACAGCAACTATGGAATGGCAACATCTTCCGTTCTTTCACTCACTGAGTCATTGCTAAATCAGGGCTATTGCATAACAACAACTATATATTATTATACATCTCCTGAACTTTATGAGTATCTTCTGCAAAACAGAACAGATGCCTATGGAACCATTAGGGCTAACCGGTGCGACATGCAGAGTCAACCAAGCAATGACATTGTACCCAGCAATGAGGAAACAGCAAAAGAAGTACTACAAGAAGATCTTCAGACATCTTCTTGAGTAGGGATGAGCTTCGAGTTCGAGTCGAACTCATGTTCGACTCGAACATTGGCTGTTCGCAAGTTCACCGAACAGCGAACAATTTGGGGTGTTCGCGGCATATTCGAATGCCGCGGAACACCCTTTAAAAGTCTATGGGAGAAATCAAAAGTGCTAATTTTAAAGGCTTATATGCAAGTTATTGTCATAAAAAGTGTTTGGGGACCTGGGTCCTGCCCCAGGGGACATGGGTCAATGCAAAAAAAAAGTTTTAAAAACGGCCGTTTTTTCAGGAGCAGTGATTTTAATAATGCTTAAAGTCAAATAATAAAAGTGTAATATCTCTTTAAATTTCGTAGCTGGGGGGTGTCTATAGTATGCCTGTAAAGGGGCGCATGTTTCCCGTGTTTAGAACAGTCTGACAGCAAAATGACATTTAGAAGGAAAAAACCCATTTAGAACTACTCGCGGCTATTGCATTGCCGACAATACACATAGAAGTTCATTGATAAAAACGGCATGGGAATTCCCCACAGGGGAACCCCGAACCAAAATAAAAAAAAAAAATGACATGGGGGTTCCCCCTGAATTCCATACCAGGCCCTTCAGGTCTGGTATGGATATTAAGGGGAACCCCGGCCAAAAAAAAAAAAAAAAACGGCGTGGGGTCCCCCCAAAAATCCATACCAGACCCTTATCTGAGCACGCAACCTGGCAGGCCGCAGGAAAAGAGGGGGGGACGAGAGTGCTGCCCCCCCTCCTGAACCGTACCAGGCCACATGCCCTCAACATTGGGAGGGTGCTTTGGGGTAGCCCCCCAAAACACCTTCTCCCCATGTTGATGAGGACAAGGGCCTCATCCCCACAACTCTGGCCGGTGGTTGTGGGGGTCTGCGGGCGGGGGGCTTATCGGAATCTGGAAGCCCCCTTTAACAAGGGGACCCCCAGATCCCGGCCCCCCCCCCGTGAGAAATGGTAAGGGGGTACTTACCCCTACCATTTCACTAAAAAACTGTCAAAAATGTTAAAAATGACAAGAGACAGTTTTTGACAATTCCTTTATTTAAATGCTTCTTCTTTCTTCTATCTTCCTTCATCTTCTTCTTCTGGTTCTTCTGGCTCTTCTGGTTCTTCCTCCAGCGTTCTCATCCAGCATCTCCTCCGCGGCGTCTTATATCTTCTTCTCCTCAGGCCGCTCCGCACCCATGGCATGGGGGGAGGCTCCCGCTCTTCACTTCATCTTCTTCATCTTCTTCTCTTCTTCTTTTCTTCTCTTCTTCTCTTCTTCATTTTCTTCTCCGGGCCGCTCCGCACCCATTCTGGCATGGAGGGAGGCTCCCGCTGTGTTACGGCGTCTCTTCGTCTGACAGCTCTTAAATAACGGGGGGCGGGCCCCCGCCCCCCTCTGACGCACGGTGACTTGACGGGACTTCCCTGTGACGTCACGGGGAATGCCACAGGGAAGTCCCGTCATGTCCCGTGCGTCAGAGGGGGTGGGGTCACCGGGGGGCCCCGCCCCCGTTATTTAAGAACCGTCAGACGAAGAGACGCCGTCACACAGCGGGAGCCTCCCTCCATGCCAGCATGGATGCGGAGCGGCCCGGAGAAGAAAATGAAGAAGAGAAGAAGAGAAGAAGAGAAGAAAAGAAGAAGAGAAGAAGATGAAGAAGATGGAGAAGAGCGGGAGCCTCCTCCCATGCCATGGGTGCGGAGCGGCCCGAGGAGAAGAAGATAGAAGATGCCACGGAGGAGATGCTGGACGAGAACGCCGGAGGAAGAACCAGAAGAGCCAGAAGAACCAGAAGATGAAGGAAGATAGAAGAAAGAAGAAACATTTAAATAAAGGAATTGTCAAAAACTGTCTCTTGTCATTTTTAACATTTTTGACAGTTTTTTAGTGAAATGGTAGGGGTAAGTACCCCCTTACCATTTCACACAGGGGGGGGCCGGGATCTGGGGGTCCACTTGTTAAAGGGGGCTTCCAGATTCCGATAAGCCCCCCGCCCGCAGACCCCCACAACCACCGGCCAGGGTTGTGGGGATGAGGTCCTTGTCCTCATCAACATGGGGACAAGGTGTTTTGGGGGGCTACCCCAAAGCACCCTCCCAATGTTGAGGGCATGTGGCCTGGTATGGTTCAGGAGGGCGGGGGCCCGCACTCTCGCCCCCCCTCTTTTCCTGCGGCCTGCCAGGTTGCGTGCTAGGATAAGGGTCTGGTATGGATTTTTGGGGGGACCCCACGCCGTTTTTTTTTTTTTTTTTTTTGGCGCGGGGTTCCTCTTAAAATCCATACCAGACCTGAAGGGTCTGGAATGGAATTTAGGGGGAACCCCACGTCATTTTTTTTAAAAATTTTGGCCGGGGTTCCCCTTAATATCCATACCAGACCTGAAGGGCCTGGTATGGAATTTAGGGGGAACCCCCACGTCATTTTTTTTTTTAAATTTTGGTTGGGGATTCCCCTGTGGGGAATTCCTATGCCGTTTTTATCAATGAACTTCTATGTGTATTGTCGGCAATGCAATAGCCGCGGGTAGTTTTAAATGGGTTTTTTCCTTCGAAATGTCATTTTGCTGTCAGACTGCTCTAAACACGGGAAACATGCGCCCCTTTACAGGCATACTATAGACACCCCCCAGCTACGAAATTTAAAGGGATATTACACTTTTATTATTTGACTTTAAGCATTATTAAAATCACTGCTCCTGAAAAAACGGCCGTTTTTAAAACTTTTTTTTGCATTGATCCATGTCCCCTGGGGCAGGACCCAGGTCCCCAAACACTTTTTATGACAATAACTTGCATATAAGCCTTTAAAATTAGCACTTTTGATTATTCATGTTCGTGTCCCATAGACTTTAACGGTGTTCGCGTGTTCGAACAAACTTTTTTCCTGTTTGCATGTTCTGGTGCAAACCGAACAGGGGGGTGTTCGGCTCATCCCTATTCTTGAGCAATGCTTGTGGAATGCCTACATTCTGCTAAAAAAAAAAAAGAGTGACAAGCCTGTGATTCATTCTGACTTTATTTGGAAAGTTGCCTTACGTATCTTTGTGAACCGCCAAACGCCATCAATGGCTGTGCATAGAGCTGGACGTCGTGCTGTTGGCGTTGTGAACCTGGAATGCCTGACTGGTCGTCTCTTCATGGACTACATCCCACCAACCGAGAAAAAGTCAGCACCTACAAGGATGTGCGTGGTTTGTTGCTCGAAGCGAGATGGCAGTGAAAAGAAAATCAGAAAGGAAACCAGGTTTCATTCTCCTGGTTGTGACGTCGGACTTTGTGCAGTTCCATGTTTAAAAATGTATCATACCCGGGATGTTTACTAAACCAATATGCAGTGTCTAGTATTACAGTGACTAGTAATATTGCACCGTTGTTTGGACAAATTTCAGTGGTTTTGATTTGATTACATTATTGATTAAAAATTATTATTATTATATTATTATTTTTTATAATTATTTATGGTTATTTATTATATTATAATTTATGATTTCGTGTTTCAAACTTTATTATACCTGGGATTTCTACTAGACTCTTGTTTGCACAGATTTAAGTGAGTTATTCCTAAGAATTACAGGCCTACAATATAAAACAACACATTTCCAGGCAAAACAATGTACCGACTTGACATTCAAAAATCAGACATAATCAGACCGCCAGGAAGGTTAAAGCGCGATTCAACATGCTTTTTTTAAGTGTTTTTGATGCTTCTGTGATGCTTCAGTGGTGCTTTTATGATGCTTTGGTGGTGCTTTTGTGATGCTTCAGTGGTGTTTTTGAACCTTTAATGAAGATGCCCTGTGTGTGTGTTGATATCTCATACCTGCAATTTCTTCATAACAAAGCAAAGTTAAAGCTGAATTAAAGCCTCTCAAAAGTTTCAGGTGCTTCAAACGAGCTTTGCCATAGACTTCTATGGAGGCTTTGAAGACGCTTTGAAGCCCCACTAAAGTGACATGGGGTATCATTTTTGAAGCGAAGCTGAAGCAAAGCAAATGTAAGGTGTAGACAGGAGCTTTGACTGGCGTTCAAAGAGCTTTAACAAAGCGTGTCCAAAGCCATGTTTTGAAGCAAGTGTAAACATACCCTAATACAGGAAAACAGCACACTTAGGGGTTGATTTACTAAAGGCAAATAGACTGCACTTTACTCTGCAAGCGCAGTTGCTCCAGAGCTTAGTAAATGAGGTAAAGCTTCGCTGTGCAAAGCATACCCAATCACGTGCAAGGAAAAATTTAAAAACAGCTTTTTTGCTTGCATATGATTGGATGATGGAAAGTGCACAGTCTATTTTCCTTTAATAAATCAACTCCATAGTCTCCAGCTTTAGGTCACTAAACACATTGGGGTATGAAGACAGCACTTAACCTCCCTGACGGTATTCCCGAGTGTGGCTCGGGGTTAAAATTCATTCCCATTAGCGGTAACCCCGATCGCATTGCAGGATCCTGGTGCGGCTTTACTTACCTTGTCCCCAGGATCCTGCAATGTCCCCCGCTGTGTCTGCGGGCTCTGTCTCCTCCGAAGCCTCTCCTTGCCAGGCTCCGTTCCCTGCAAGCGTCGTGTCGCACGGGGGTGGAGCCTGGCGGCAAATTAAAAAAAATTGTAAAAATCATAACAGATAACAGATACAGTACTGTAATCTTACAGATTACAGTACTATATGAAATCATTTCACATCCCTTTTGTCCCCAGTGCTTTGTCCTATGCCCTGCATGCAGTTTTATATTATATATACTGTTCTTTCTGCCTGGAAACTGGAGATTGTCCATAGCAACCAAAAAGTGTCCCTTTACATCAAAAGTGGCTTTAGACTAGCTAGAAAACAGCGATAATAAATTAGAACACTTGCAGAATTGAGTGATAGTGAATCGTGGGGAAATTTATTTTATTATTTTTATTTTTTTTTAATTATTTATTTTTATTTATTATATTATAATTTATGTTTTTGTGTTTCAAACTTTATCATACCCGGGATATCTACTAGACTCTTGTTTGGACAGATTTAAGTGTGTTATTGTTAAGAATTACAGGCCTACAATATAAAACGCAAAATTTCCATGCAAAGTAATTGTACCGGTTTCAGCACCTAAAATCCAAAATAATCATACCGCCAGGGAGGTTAAAGAGTCATCCTGGTGCAGTACAGTAGCTAGTCAAGGCTGCCTGTTGTTAAGTCTGTACCTGTGGCTGGTGGGACAGCCTATAGCAGCGAAGGAGATAGTGTGGGCACTCCTTCCACAAGCGGTCCATCTCCCATAGCAATGAGAGCAGACTTACACCGCAGAGGTCCTCATACTGTGCAGAGGTAGAAGATCAAGAGTTAAGTCAAGTGCACTGGTGGACAGGTGGAGTGGGCATAGGCTCAGAGTGTCCCTGCTAAAAGCAACAAGTTACATAAACTGTAGCTGCTGACCTTAATAGACACTCACCTGTCCGAGGACCAAGTACTGTCCTCAATCGGCTGGTTTCTTTAGCGGTCTTCAGGTCCCCATTACCAGCATGTTAACTGTGGGCAGACGGTTATGTCTCCTTGTGACTTCACAGCTGGCTGCCCACTGCGCATGGGCTGTGGTAAGTGAATGGTCATACTGCCTTCTGGGTCCTGTGATGTGTCCCAGAAGGCTGTGGGCAGGGAAGGGGAAGGAGAAATTCCACTTGGATGTCCTAGGCAACCCCCCAAAAAACATTTTTTACAAAAATTGTGCAAGTGTCCAATGAGGCCCTAAAGTGTTATTTGGTTTTGTTTTGGACAATTAGTGGAAGGGCTAGAACCTTTGTCAGGTTGTTTTTATTCCTATCTGTGTTCCTGGTAGTCAGGTTACATAGTTACATAGTTAATCTGGTTGAAAAAAGGCACAAGTCCATTTGGACTGAAACAACGAATCGACTAAGTCCATAATAATCGATAATGTCAACAATCTTCATTATTGATTAGTTGCTCTGTCGATTAGTTGGTCTGCATACAGCACACACCTTCCTCCCTTCCTTTCAGCTCTGTCTGAGTGTTCTTTCTACAATCCCCTCTGTACAAGCCGCTGTATACCTTTCTCATAGCCTTGTCATTGGTACTGTATTTCTGGAGGGAATAGTGCCCCGCCATTGGTATTTCTGGGGGAATAGTGCCCCGTCATTGGTATTTCTGGGGGGAATAATGCCCCATCATTGGAATTTCTGGGAGGAATAGTGCCCCATCATTGGTGTTCTGAGGGGAATAGTGCCCCATCATTGGTGTCAGACAATACACAGACCTCTCCCTCCCACACTTCAGCCTGGAGCCGCCACCTCTCCCTCCCACACTCCGATCTGGTTCCTCCAGCCTGCTTTTGTGCGGTCCCTTGTCCCAGCCCACTCTCCCCCTTTTGGGTTCAGTCCCTTTAATGCTGTCTTTTGGTCTGGTGACTGTCCCTTGATCCCACCCCCTTTGGGTCCAGACCCTTGTCCAACCAAACTCCCTTTCTATCACAGCCCCCTCTGGTCTGGTTCCTCTCCCACATACCTCTCTTCCAAACTCCCTCCCTCCCAACCTTCTCCTTCTAACGCCTGGTCTCCAAACTAGCTAATTCCCTCCCATCCTCCAGTACGGTTCCCTCTCCCATTCAGGGCCCCCTCAGTGCATTGTCAGTAATGAATGAGAAGTTTATTTTAGTAGTTATGTTGTGATGTTCCCTGTGAGTAAAAAAAAAAAAAATACAGAAAGTAAAAAAAAAAAATCACTTTCACTGTTTCACAAAATTCACAATATAAATTAACCGCTTATCTGAATTATCTGCTTTTTGTACTATAAAGGGCAATTTTTTTTTTTTTAACCCCATCAAGACAGATGATACAAAAAGTATGCTGCTGCTACTAAGTATCTTAGTGACAGCAGGATACCTGTATATGAGAAGGGACTCTGTCATGCATAATAATAATAATAATAATAATAATAATAATAATAATAATAATAATAATAATAATATATTGCAGTCCTGTCTGAAAATCTGCCAAATAGTATTTTAGGTCATTTTTAAAAATTTTTCTTCTGGTGTTCTGAGTATTGATTAAAGATTTATTTTGTTCCCTAACCATATAGCTGGTTATAGATCATATTTAACACTGCAGTGCATATAAATATTGAAGAATAATTTATTTATTTTTTTTAAACTTTACGTATTAACTAAATTGCACTCCGTCACTGCACTTTTTTTTAAACTTCTAGCTGCAAAAAAAATGCAGAGGGTGCTGACACAATGACTGCAGAAAAAAGTGTGCGACCCAGGTCTTCTAAGGCATGGGAGCATTTTAATTTAAATGCTGCAAAGAAGGTAGTAACCTGCAAAATTTGAAAAATGGAACTTGTATGGCACGGAAGCACAACAATGATGCACGAGCACATGAAACTGAAATGTAGGGGGGCCAAGCACACATAGAGGCCCGGAGTTGGATAGGGAGGCGGATCGATGCGATGTGGCAATTACTGAAATTATGCAATGTGTGTTTCTCCATCAAGCAGCTGAAATCCAGTTTCTCTCCCTCTCCCTCTTGTTGGCTTTCAGCTGCTGGATGAAGCTGAAAGCAGCGCCTCCTGTTTTCCTCTTCTGGAAAACAGAGGGATGTGTCAGGACACTGAGAGTGGGGGAAGGGGCCGGTGAATATGTAATTTACCGGCCCTTCTTAGGGCTGTCTTAATGCGCAGGCACCTTGGGAACTGCCCAGGGGTCCTTGGTGCAAGGGGGGGCCCTAAAAGTTTCCTCCCAGCAGTATTATGGCAACAGTTCCCCTCTCTTTGGCCAGCACTTTTCCTACAGGTCAGTTCCGTTATCTATCTCATGTCCAGCTGTCCTAATACCTCTCTCCCTCCTCTCCACGCCTCAGCCACTATCCCGTCCTGCTCCCTTTCATCCTCACACAGATCTCTCTCTGCCTGTCACACTGCCTCTCTCTCAGATCTTTGTTATCTCTCGCTCCCTTCTCCCAGCCGATTTACCAACATTTAGGAGACCTGCTAATTTAAAGTCTCTTCTCCAGCCGTCCAGAGATCTCTTCCTGACACTTTCCCAACAGTAGCCCCTAACTATTTCCCCTCTCTCCATTTTTTCAGGGGCTATGGAAGAACCCTGAGGTGGAGCATTGTATTACTGCTGCTGCTTGTGTGGGACGGATGTGTACTGCACCAATCTCTGCTGACCCTCCTCCTCTATTCATTCCATGTGATTGGCGCAGTACACATCCCGCCCACACAACCAGCAGCAGTGATAAGATGCTCCACCTCAGGGTTCCTTAACCCCTGCAAAGCACCAGAAACGAGACATAAACTCTAGAGAGGAAGGTAGAGGGGGAGTTGTCATTCTATTTGTAGATTTAGCCCAGTGACAGCCTGCCAGAAGAGGTAGGATCAGTGAGAGCAGCTTCCCTGCACAGCTCTGCTTGAGGAGACCATATCTGTATAATACATTACTGCCCTTATACTTTACCTTCTTACCCCCTGTACTATGTCCACTTACCCACCCCCTGTACTGTGCCCTCCTGCTCCCCTCTGTACTGCACCCTCCTAATCACTGTACTGTGTCCTCTTGCTCCCTATACTGTGGCCTCCTGCCCCCCGTACTATACCTTCCTGTCCCCCCCTTCTACTGTGCCCCCCCGTTCTGTACCCTCCTAAGTGCTGTACTCTGCCCCCCTGTACCGTACCCTCCTAACTGCTGTACTGTGCCCTCCTGCCCCCCCGTACTGCGCCATCCTGCCCCCCTGTACTGTACTCACCTGTTCCCCCATAAATGTGTAAGTTATGTTATGTTTGTGTCCGCTAATAATGAATTTTGTATATTTTTTGCAAAATATTCATTCTGATATCTTTTGGCTCTGTCAGGTAGGCTGTATGGGGCCCCATGATGTCTAACAGCAGCCCTGATCAGGACAGTAAGTTAAACCCAAACTATATATTGAGTTACACAGAAATTTTCCTGCATACTAATCATTCACATCGGGGTTGATTTACTAAAGGCCAATAGACTGTGCACCTTGGAAAGTGCAATTGCACTCTGCAAGTGCAGCTGCTCCAGAGCTTAGTAAATGGGGTAAAGCTTCACTTTGCAAAGAATACCCAATCACATGCAAGGAAAATTTAAAAAACAGCATTTTTGCTTGCACATGATTGGTTGATGAAAGTCAGTGGAGCTTCTGCTCATTTACTAAGCTCTGGAGCAATTGCTCTTGCAGTGTGAACTGCACTTTCCAAAGTGCACAGTCTTTTTGCCTTTAGTAAATCAACCCCATTATCTTTTTCATTGCTGAGCGAAACAGTGCACTATGACAGAGTTTGTGCAGCAAAATCCCCCGCGCACTAAAATCAGCAGTAATAACAGATTTTATCATTAAAAAGCTAGTCACTGACATGCGGCAGCTGGTGATCAGTGCTGAGTTAAAGAATTCCGGAATTGAGAGAGCTGTTAGTGCTGCAAGAGGACTAGTTGAACATTTAAAAAAAGTGAGCTAGCCAGCAGCAGATTGAAGGAGAAGCAGAAGCAAATGGGAACATCTGAGCACAAGCTTCTTCAAGATGTAAGCACAAGATAGAATAGCACTTACAGTAGGTGCCGCCGATATTGTGTTTCCAGCGTGATGGGATCGTGCTGGAAATCACCGATGCGAGGCTGTACTTCTCGCGCTCGCCACCCCCACGAGATGCAGCGTATCCATAGGAATGTATTGGGGGCGGCGAGCGGGAGGAGAGACATAGCTCGGCGCTGGCTACCGCAACGGGGCTCGTGGGTGTCAATCTCGCCACTAACAGCAGCGAGATTGACACAATATCGGCGGCACCTACTGTACTATATAGTTGATAGGCTCATTGAACAAAGGTGACCGGTAACTAAGGTGACCGGTAACTGCAACTTTGTCTGACCCATCAGTTACACAAAGGGGCAAACATTATCTGGACTTAAAACCAGACCTGTGGAGTATTCTTGTAGAACTTTCCACTGCTCCTAAGCCCTTTAAATGCTGTACTGTATTCATGAGTGGCCAAGAACATGTTACTCTACCATCCATACCTGTACTTGTGAAGGGGCTGTTGCAGTCCAACAAGGGTGCTTCTTTCAAATTATCTCCGCTGAAGAGCTTCCAAGCCACTGCAACAGATCATCTTCCAATCAGATGGAACAGGTCACAATCACTGTAATTCTTTCTTCTGCCCTGGACACAAGATTTAGAAGATTACAATTTTTAACACCAGAGCAAATGATAAATGTACAGGCAAAAGTACAGACAGAGGCGCTTGCTTTAAGAAGGGAGATGGTGCAGCAGCAAATGACCATTGCTTGTAACTATAGATTCTGAACCTTCAACATCTGCAGCACCTTTACTTGACTCACTCACACCCCATTTTTGGGGGTTTGTCCCACTATCTTTTGCAATCTGCCGTTCGTTTTGAATTTTTGCAGCCTTGATTTCCTTTTTACATATTCTGTTATATTCTTTGTAGCATTTAAAAGATGATAGTGTTTCTTCATTTTTATATTTTTGTAAAATTATTTTCCTATTATTTATAGCCATTTTAACTTTGGCAGTGAGCCACATAGGTTTTATTTTTTAGCCTTTTAAACGTATTGCCCATGGGTGAGTTTGCACACAGTCTTTTTGAAGAATTCCCATTTCTCTTCTGTGTCCATTGATGCCAATATTCCCTCCCAGCAATGTTTTGTATAGTTTTTTAATGCAATAAATTATGTTGTTTGGTGTGTAGAATCCTCTGTTTTGTTGTTTTGTATTTTTGTTTATCATATATTTTGATTACACCCCCTATGTATACAGGATGAGCACTACACATGGGAATTAGGCGGGATTCCCATTTTTCTCTGATTTTTAAATATTCCCTCCCAGTCTAAGTCTTGGAGAGCAGCCCTCATCCTTGGAATATTTGCTCTCTTAAAGTTTAGTGTTTTTATATTTCCTGTATGTGTTTGTTGCTTACAGCTAACATCAAATTAAATAATGTTATGGTCACGGCTACCCAGATGTTCTTTTATATGAATATTGGTAATAAACTCTTCGTGGTTTAAGATTACCAGGTCCAGCAGTGCGTCATTCCTAGTTGGGGCCTCAATAAACTGGACCATACAATTGTCTTGTAATAGGTTTATACATTTTTGCCCTTTAACCACTTGCTTACTGGGCACTTAAACCCCCCTCCTGCCCAGACCAATTTTCAGCTTTCAGCGCTGGCACACTTTGAATGACAATTGCGCGGTCATACAACACTGTACCCAAATGAAATTTTTATCATTTTTTTCCCACGATTAGAGCTTTCTTTTGGTGATATTTAATCACAGCTGGGATTTTTATTTTTTGCTAAACAAACAAAAAAAATGGAAAATTTTGAAAAAATAAAATCATGTTTCATAGTTTTGCAAACAGGTAATTTTTCTCCTTCATCGATATGCACTGATGAGGCGGCACTGGTGGGCACTGATAGGCTGCACTTATGGGCACGGATAGGCACTGATAAGGCGGCACTGATGAGGACAGATAAGGTGGTACTGATGGGCTCAGATAAAGCGGCACTGATGGCCACTGATGGGTGGCACTGATGGGTGGCACTGATGGGTGGCATGGATGGGTGGCACAGATAGGTGGCACTGATGGGCACTGATAAGTACCACTGATGGGCGGCACTGATGGGGGGCACTGATGGGCAGTGATGGGCGGCACTGATGGGCACTTATGGGCACTGGTAGGTGACACTGATGGGCACTGATAGGTGGCACTGATGTGCAGCACTGTTGTTGTGGCACTGATTGTGGGCGCTGATGGGTGGCACTGTGGGCACTGATGGGGGGCACTGTGGGCACTGATGGGTGATGCTGGTGGGCACTGGCAGGCGGCACTGCTGCCTATTGCTAGGTGTCACTGGCAGGGGGCACAGATGATCGCCGTGATCGGGACTGATGTCCCTCTCACGGCCCTTGGTGATCGGCTTTTTTTCTCCTCCTCACGCTGTCAGCGCGAGGAGAAAAAATAGCCAATTACCGGCTCTGTTTACATCACATGATCAGCTGTCATTGGCTGACAGCTGATCATGTGGTAAGGGGTCGGGACTGACCCCTTACTCCGATCTGTGATTAGGCAAGTCTCATAGACTCGCTGATCACTGAGCGCGCCGCGCGCACACTGCAGGGGGTGCGCAGGCCGCTTGTGCATGGGACGACGTCAATAGACGTTGTCCCGGCAATGTAGGTCCGCACTGTTGCCGTCATTTGGCAATAGCGCAGATATGAGGAGGTTAACTGTCCCAGCAGTGTCATTACTCCAGTCATTTTCCTGGTAGTTAAAATCCCCCATTATTATCACTGTCCCAGCCCTTGCAGCCCTTTCCATCTGTGCAAGGAGCTGAGTCTCCACCTCCTCGTTAACACTGAGAGGTCTATAACAAACTCCAATGATAACCTTTGAAGTACGCACACCTATGTACAGTTCCACCCATAATGCTTCAGACTCATCACACTCTCCATCAACTAACATGCACCTAACATGATTTATTCTTCCAAATTAAACATACCTTTGTACACCATTACTGATTAGTATTGCAGTGTTTCTCTTCTCCTTCACTCAGTTAATGTGACCCCAGTGTTGACTGAGAGGGACAGCAGAGGGCAAACAAGGATGGTGTGCAGGGGCCAAATGTCTCCTTATCAACTGATGACATAATTGGTTGTAGGATGCCGTTGGCTAAAAGGTTGTCATGGTATACAATGAAGATGAGTGGCTTTGTGTTACTAAAGGGCTTGATGCACCCACTGGATTGTATACAGTTTTTGGGCAGTTTTTAAGCATTTTGCCAAGGCACTCCTAAAGAAACCTGAAGGCACCCCAGGGTGCCTAGGCACCCTGGTTGAAAAAGGCTGCTCTAGATGATGGTCTGAGGATGCTTGTAATGCACAGTGCTCTGAATGGTGGTCTGAGGAGGCCTGTAATGCTGTGCATAGTGCTGGATGGTGGTCTCAGGTCTGAGGGATGGCCTGTAATGCACAATGCTCTGGATGCCAGTGGTCAGAGGAGGCCTGTAATGCTGCACAGTGCTTGATGGTGGTCTCAGGCCTGAGGGATGGCCTGTAATGCACAATGCTCTGGATGCCAGTGGTCAGAGGAGGCCTGTAATGCTGCACAGTGCTAGATGGTGGTCTCAGGCCTGAGGGATGGCCTGTAATGCACAGTGTTCTGGATGCCAGTGGTCACTGGTAAAAGGAGGCCTGTAATGCTGCCAGTGCACAGTGCTGAGTGGTGGTTTCAGGTCAGACTGGGATGGCCTGTAATGCACAGTGCTCTGGATGCCGGTGGTCAGAGGAGGAATGTAATGCTACACAGTGCTGGATGGTGGTCTCATGTCTGAGGGATGGCCTGTAATGCACAGTGCCCTGGATTTCAGTGGTCAGAGGAGGTCTGTAATGCACACACAGTGATCTGGATGGAGGGGAGGCCTCAGGTCTGTAATTATAATGTATACACTCACAATGGGTGCTCTCTGCTCTGGATGGTCGTCATCGTGACTCGTGAGTCAGGAGTGGGACTCTCTTTGCGACTCAGGAGACCTGTAATACACAGTGCTGCTCTGGACAGTCATCTGAGGACTCGGAGGCCTGTAATGTTGGCTGCACAGTCACTTGCTTGCTGGTAGCGTAAGCAGGTGGAGCTCAGTGGAAACCAGAAGGTAGTTCATGAAAGTAAACGTCCCTGCCTCACAATTTCGTTGAGTTTTCATGCATTAACAAAAACAGAATACATTTTCGTCATAGTTTTGTCACTGCAAACATGCCGCTGCCGAAAATTTTGATGAAAATGTTTTCGTTGAGGAAATTAACACTGACTAAGATTAAAACTTACCCTCTTCTAAATCCTACACTAATTACCCTGTAAGAGAAAGGTGAATATACCTACCTATTCTCTGGTTGCTCCAGCAGTGGCTTCGGGGGGGAGGAGGGAGCTCCGACAATGGATGGCCCATAGTAAATCCCCATCCAATTTGCATATATGTAAACCCAGCCTTAGAAGAATAAATCACCTCTAACGTTGGGAGTCCTATGTGCCTGGATGTTACTGCATTATGTAAAACTATTAGAATAGTTTTTACATTTTAAAATGGGGTGCCTTGAGATATCCATAATTTTAGAGGGTGCCTCGAGATTGTCCATAATTTCAAAGGGTGCTTTGACTGAAAAAAAGTTGAGAAACACTGGTATAGGTATTAGACGGGGGGTGGGATCAGTTTTAAGATTAGTTAATAATACCCCAGAATTCAACTTTAAACCTTTATAGAAGTAGTGTTCACGACCCTTTCAAGTAAATGGGTCTGTTCAGCAATCGCATGCAATATTGGTATTTTCAGGGTTAAAGCAGCTTTAGCAGAAGCATGGTCAGGGTTTTGGCTAGAGTTAGAAATGGACATGTAAGTCAGGTCAGGAACACAAGGAGCAGGCAGACGTGTAGTCTATGTTCAGGCTGGAGTCAGTACAGGGGGATATCAGGAGCTGGTCAAGGCAAGCCGGGCTGGAAATAATGGGTAGTCAAGCACAAAATCACAGATCAAATTTTCATAGATAATGCTTTCGACAAGACAGCATTGGCTATGGGTAGTTGACCAGTTTAAATAGCTTGTTTAGTTCCAGTATTGGCAACAGGCACGAACACACGTACACACACATGTGTGCGGATAAAGGTAACTTCTAATGTGAGGCTACGATAATTGATTGCACGTGAATAATTGTACATTCTGTATATTGGCATGCCATTCCTGACACCAAGCATGGTTGGTTTGGGCTTTATACAATCATAGCGCTTAGGATTGCAGAGGGAGTCCAGTATTTCAGTGCTTCATCAAGCAGCATAAGCAGTGGAACAATCCTGCCTATATAATACTAATTTTAAGCCTCCATCCGGTTTATATTCAACATAAGCATTTACAAGTGATTTGGTTTTAAGCTAATTCTATATTTTAGCTCTTTCATAAATCCAGCCGGTGTTTGCCTCGGTATACATTATTTTCACACTGCACATAAAAATAAAAGATGAGGCATCTCTGTGCCGGGAGTTGTAAAATTTTCCGATGAAACATGTGTTTGTGTTGGCTGTACAGTAAGTCATTGCTAATAACTCCCAGGTTCCTGCTCTGCTGAGTATGTTAATACGTATAAATAAATGATTGTGATAATGAATAATGTAAGCTCAGATATTATTACATTCATTAGGTTTGTATTTTGAACAGGCTCTCTCTTCTTAGTTTAATGAATGTTGTTGGGAGCCAAATGTCCCTTATTGCCTGCATCTTAAGGGTAAACCCACTTAGGCAGCAAGTTATATAGGAACTTCAATGTTTTTTTGCAGGGTTATATCTAATTCACATACTCACACGTCCATTGAATCCAGCATTGTCCTGCTGAGATCCATCATTTGAGTCAGGTCCCACGCCGACATCTTCCCTTCCTACATCATCAGGAGCTGGCTGTCCCTTTGGGGTTCTTTTAGCCGAGCTCCAATGAAGTACTGCCTATCCACCTTCTAGCTGTTGTGTGTGCCTGCTCTTGCAGTCTTCTAAGATATGTTACAAGGGATATTCCAAGAGGCTACAGAAACAAGGTCATGTCATTTTGGCCTAGTGGAGAAGAAAGGAGGGGACAGGTAGGAGTTTAAAAAATGAACAAAAATATAAACACTAAACCAAACATGGGGGTATATTTTTGGAATGTCTGCTTTAGCAAAGTCCCCTCTGATCCCCACTAGGCACTTAGGTCAATTTTTCTAGGTTACTTATTTGTACTCACCACACCACCAGTCGAGTATATCCAGATATAATTGACTTCTGATACTACTTCTTATATGGGTACATCACTCCTACAACATTCATATGTAAACACCAGTAGACCCACCACTGCCACTGTTCCAAAATTAATTTTACAAGAATTTAAGTCAAAATCACTCTAGGTTGTTGATAGGGCCTCTTGCAAAATTGCAAATTTATAGGTAAGAGGAAAAAATTAGGACTTCTGTTGGATTTTTTGTGCTTTCTGAGCCTTCAGTGCAGAGATTTTACCATCATTTCCCCTTTTTGTGACACCAAGACGAAAGAAGAAGGGAACAGAGGTAATTGTAATAGGAGGAAATAGCCAGCAAAAAAAAAAATCTCATAGGGGTTCTATTTTTTTGCCCACTCAGTCAAAAAAAGATTTTTTGTTGCTGTCTGTCCCCTCTGGATAGACTTCCCATCAGTTCCTGTCCCATTGATACCCTGTTACAAGGCAGGTTAGAGAAAACATGCATCATAGAGAAACGGACAGAAAAAAAACCTCTCTATCCCCCTCAAAAAAAAACATTATGGCTGGAGTTGGCTTTGACCAATGGAAGTTGGTTCCATAACTAATAGGATCCCCAAACAACCTTTAGTAAACAGATTACAGATAACATCTGGAAATTAGCACAGCCAGGGGATCAGGGAATTTTTCAGGGAATTACACTTTTAAAGCGCACTATGATAAGCTGCATTGGGCAGCTTATTCAGTATGGGTGGGCTGCAGCACACCTTATGGCGCAAAAAATAGGGCAGGTTGCCTTTTTTTTGGTCAATGTCATCTGGAATCCATGCCTCTTTGTTAACATTCAGCTGCTGGCTGGGATAATGTCAGTCACAGCAAGTAGTCTATAATGTCAAAAATCAGGTATATAGAAAATCCGCCCCCTCCTACACCCAATACGCTGCGCTGATGGAAAATTAAGCTTAAATCTAAGCTGCTGCTTAAATAATAACAACCATAAATGCAAAAAATTGATTCACCACAATCTCGCCCCAAGTGAACTCAAATAGCAGCGCTAAATAAAATCCTAATCAAAAATAAAAAAATATAAAAAAAGTGTGATGAAATTAATTAATCCACCAGTGATATACTTATAAACTCACTCCTTCCTAATACTGTGCATCAAATTAATATTCACAAATATAGTGCGCATAACCAATTACGTGAATATCATAACTGTACACAAAAATAAATATAAAACTAAAAAAATATATATATATATAAACACCAGTGAAAATAAGTCCACAAATGTGTAAAAAAAGTCCAAAAAATATTGATCCGTGACGTGATACAGTGTAGATCTCCACTTTAAGTAACTCTTCCACCGCACCTCTGTGACTGTGAATCCGCTCCCCTTAGGTTAATACTAGGGATGAGCTTCGAGTTCGAGTCGAACTCATGTTCGACTCGAACATTGGCTGTTCGCAAGTTCACCGAACAGCGAACAATTTGGGGTGTTCGCGGCAAATTCGAATGCCGCGGAACACCCTTTAAAAGTCTATGGGAGAAATCAAAAGTGCTAATTTTAAAGGCTAATATGCAAGTTATTGTCATAAAAAGTGTTTGGGGACCTGGGTCCTGCCCCAGGGGACATGGATCAATGCAAAAAACAGTTTTAAAAACGGCCGTTTTTTCAGGAGCAGTGATTTTAATAATGCTTAAAGTCAATCAATAAAAGTGTAATATCCCTTTAAATTTCGTACCTGGGGGGTGTCTATAGTGTGCCTGTAAAGGGGCGCATGTTTCCTGTGTTTAGAACAGTCTGACAGCAAAATGACATTTTGAAGGAAAAAACTCATTTAAAACTACTCGCGGCTATTGCATTGCCGACAATACACATAGAAGTTCATTGATAAAAACGGCATGGGAATTCCCCAAAGGGGAACCCCGAACCAAAATTTAAAAAAAAAAATGACGTGGGAGTCCCCCTAAATTCCATACCAGGCCCTTCAGGTCTGGTATGGATATTAAGGGGAACCCCGGCCAAAATTAAAAAAAAAAAATGACGTGGGGTTCCCCCTAAATTCCATACCAGACCCTTCAGGTCTGGTATGGATTTTAAGGGAAATGCCGCGCCAAAAAAAAAAAAAAAAAAAACGGCGTGGGGTCCCCCCAAAAATCCATACCAGACCCTTATCCGAGCACGCAACCTGGCAGGCCGCAGGAAAAGAGGGGGGGACGAGAGTGCGGCCCCCCCTCCCTCCTGAACCGTACCAGGCCACATGCCCTCAACATTGGGAGGGTGCTTTGGGGTAGCCCCCCAAAACACCTTGTCCCCATGTTGATGAGGACAAGGGCCTCATCCCCACAACCCTGGCCGGTGGTTGTGGGGGTCTGCGGGCGGGGGGCTTATCGGAATCTGGAAGCCCCCTTTAACAAGGTGACCCCCAGATCCCGGCCCCCCCCCTGTGTGAAATGGTAAGGGGGTACATAAGTACCCCTACCATTTCACGAAAAAAGTGTCAAAAATGTTAAAAATGACAAGAGACAGTTTTTGACAATTCCTTTATTTAAATGCTTCTTCTTTCTTCTATCTTCCTTCATCTTCTGGTTCTTCTGGTTCTTCTGGCTCTTCTGGTTCTTCCTCCGGCGTTCTCGTCCAGCATCTCCTCCGCGGCGTCTTCTATCTTCTTCTCCTCGGGCCGCTCCGCACCCATGGCATGGGGGGGAGGCTCCCGCTCTTCTCTTCTTCTTTTCTTCTCTTCTTCTCTTCTTCTTTTCTTCTTTTCTTCTCCGGGCCGCTCCGCAATCCATGCTGGCATGGAGGGAGGCTCCCGCTGTGTGACGGCGCTCCTCGTCTGACAGTTCTTAAATAACGGGGGGGCGGGGCCACCCGGTGACCCCGCCCCCTCTGACGCACGGTGACTTGACGGGACTTCCCTGTGACATCACGGGGAATGCCACAGGGAAGTCCCGTCAAGTCACCGTGCGTCAGAGGGGGGCGGGGTCACCGGGTGGCCCCCCCCCCCGTTATTTAAGAACTGTCAGACGAGGAGCGCCGTCACACAGCGGGAGCCTCCCTCCATGCCAGCATGGATTGCGGAGCGGCCCGGAGAAGAAAATGAAGAAGAGAAGAAGAGAAGAAAAGAAGAAGAGAAGAGCGGGAGCCTCCCCCCCATGCCATGGGTGCGGAGCGGCCCGAGGAGAAGAAGACAGAAGACGCCGCGGAGGAGATGCTGGACGAGAACGCCGGAGGAAGAACCAGAAGAGCCAGAAGAACCAGAAGAACCAGAAGATGAAGGAAGATAGAAGAAAGAAGAAGCATTTAAATAAAGGAATTGTCAAAAACTGTCTCTTGTCATTTTTAACATTTTTGACACTTTCTTCGTGAAATGGTAGGGGTACTTATGTACCCCCTTACCATTTCACACAGGGGGGGGCCGGGATCTGGGGGTCACCTTGTTAAAGGGGGCTTCCAGATTCCGATAAGCCCCCCGCCCGCAGACCCCCACAACCACCGGCCAGGGTTGTGGGGATGAGGCCCTTGTCCTCATCAACATGGGGACAAGGTGTTTTGGGGGGCTACCCCAAAGCACCCTCCCAATGTTGAGGGCATGTGGCCTGGTACGGTTCAGGAGGGAGGGGGGCCGCACTCTCGTCCCCCCTCTTTTCCTGCGGCCTGCCAGGTTGCGTGCTCGGATAAGGGTCTGGTATGGATTTTTGGGGGGACCCCACGCCATTTTTTTTTTTTTTTGGCGCGGGGTTCCCCTTAAAATCCATACCAGACCTGAAGGGTCTGGTATGGAATTTAGGGGGAACCCCACGTCATTTTTTTTTTTAAATTTTGGCCGGGGTTCCCCTTAATATCCATACCAGACCTGAAGGGCCTGGTATGGAATTTAGGAGGACTCCCACGTCATTTTTTTTTTTTAATTTTGGTTCGGGGTTCCCCTTTGGGGAATTCCCATGCCGTTTTTATCAATGAACTTCTATGTGTATTGTCGGCAATGCAATAGCCGCGAGTAGTTTTAAATGAGTTTTTTCCTTCAAAATGTCATTTTGCTGTCAGACTGTTCTAAACACAGGAAACATGCGCCCCTTTACAGGCATACTATAGACACCCCCCAGGTACGAAATTTAAAGGGATATTACACTTTTATTGTTTGACTTTAAGCATTATTAAAATCACTGCTCCTGAAAAAACGGCCGTTTTTAAAACTTTTTTTTGCATTGATCCATGTCCCCTGGGGCAGGACCCAGGTCCCCAAACACTTTTTATGACAATAACTTTCATATAAGCCTTTAAAATTAGCACTTTTGATTATTCATGTTCGTGTCCCATAGACTTTAACGGTGTTCGCATGTTCGAACGAACTTTTTTCCTGTTCGCATGTTCTGGTGCGAACCGAACAGGGGGGTGTTCGGCTCATCCCTAGTTAATACACTCACCAGCTCCTTTCGCCCACACTCACGTGTTGGGCCATAAAGCTTTATCCCACACAGAAAGGGGAAGTAAATGGTCTCCAATGGTTCACCTTTACATATCCAGAGTGTAATGCTAAAGAGCTCTCTCCACATGAAAAAAAGAAAATGATCCAATAGTGCAATAACGTAATGATATTTATTAAAATAACACACTCCTCCACCATTATACTCACATCTTTAAAATTCACTGCAAGCTCAAAACAGCACAGCACAGCAAGCTGTCACAGCACAAACTCCAAACAGTAAAACCAGTGTATGGTGGTCGCGGCGGACCCAGGTACTGCGCTCTCTAATACACATCTCACCCGATCCCTGGTGTTGCTAGGACCCACTTCCGCACTTCCTCGTATGGCGCTCCCTGTCACAGCGTCCTACATCACAAGCGTTCGATTGCCTTGTAGCCACGCCCCGACATGTTTTGTCATGAAGACTTAATCATGGGATTCCATTCTATTGGCAGATAGCATGACTAATTTTGTTTGTTTTCTTTTCTTTCTTTTTTAATACACAATGCAAAAATTGTGGAGAATAATACTTGGCTATGTGTTTTACTTCAAATGACAGTTTGGGAGTAGGCAGTTACATTTAAAAAAACACAATGTAAAATTAACAAGGGACACCAACATAGTTGTATATTTGATCTTAAAAACTACGGGATAATGGTGTTGTGGTAAGTTGCCCAAAAAAAAAAAAAAAAATAGCATAATAATATTATTCTTGATATCACTAGAAAAAAAAGCCTTTGAAAATGAGTTTGCAATAACTCCATCATTATCACCAGCAAAGCAGCTTCATTATTATCCCATTAAAAAAAAAAAAGAGATTTGTGCGCTGCATTTCAAGATTTCATAATTTGCCACGTCATGAATGTTAATTCTCCATTACGAACGCTAGTTTACAAGACCGACCGCTTCTGGCTCGTCCTTGCTTCCAAGCATGCCTGTTTGTACTTTGGACTTTTGTCCGATGAACTTGTGTACACACGCTCGGCAAATTTTAAAACCTGCTATCCAACATTTGTCCACGTAAAATCCGACAACAATTGTCCGATGGAGCATACACACGGTCGGATTGTCCGCCAACAGCCTGTCATCGAACATTTTCCGTTGTCTGATCGTGTGTACGCGGCTTAAGGGCCTGCCTGATTGCATACAAATTGAAAGTGTTTAGGTTTGACCTCATATTATATGGTTTTGGTAAATCTAAAGGAAAATTGTAGAAGAAAATTGTATAATGTATGGCCAGCCTAACTCTTCCTTATGCCCCTAACTCTTCCTTATGCCCCATACACACAATCAGATTTTCCGACAACAAATGTTGGATGTGAGCTTGTTGGCTGAAAGTTCGACCGTGTGTATGCTCCATCGAACATTTGTTGTCGGACTTTCCGCCAACAAACAAATGTTGGCTAGCAGGTTCTCAAATTTTCCGCCAACAAAACTTTGTTGTCGGAATTTCTGATCGTGTGTACACAAGTCAGACGCACAAAAGTTCATGCATGCTCAGAATCAAGCAGAAGGAGCTGCACTGGCTATTGAACTTCCTTTTTCACGGCTAGCCGTACGTCTTGTACGTCACCACGTTCCCACGTTCGGAATTGTTGGCCAACATTTGTGTGACCGTGTGTATGCAAGACAAGTTGGAGCCAACAACCTTCGAACAAAATTCCACGGTTTTGTTGTCAGAAAGTCCGATCGTGTGTACAGGGCATAATTCTGTCTAAAACTATAGCAAACTGCTCTTTCAAATATGATCTAGACCAGGGGTCTTCAAACTGCGGCCCTCCAGGTGTTCAGGAACAACAATTCCCATCATGCCTAGTCATGTCTGTGAATGTCAGAGTTTTAAAATGCTTCATGGGATGTGTAGTTCTGCAACAGCTGGAGGGCCGTAGTTTGAGGATCCCTGATCTAGACCTCTAGGTAATGAAGCAACCAAATCCCAACCGACCAATCTTAGATCAGAGGTCCTATGGCTTACCTCCTCAAAATATCCTAAAGGCATATTAGAGGATCCCTTCGGTACTACAACATGTCTGATACTACTTGTATGTTCTTCAAACCATACCATATGTACCAATATGCATTAACTCAGAAGGGCATTTCAAACTGTATGTGAGATGGTGCTATCACACATAATACATCCCAGTCCTTACCATTATGTGGATGGCAAACAGCGCCCCCTTTAAAATGGTTGCATTACTGCAATTACAACTCAAGGATATGTGCCTCTTCTCTGTTTCACTGTAAATCTAGTAGAACATGCAACTTTGTCTATATCAGCCCTACATTTGCTGCATGTGTGAATAAAGCCTAGCACACACTAGCTCAGATCGGAACAATCCATTATTAGTACAGTGATCTCCCCTGCTGAGCTATTGTGTTCTGACAGGGGGACAGCATAGCCCCCCCCCCCCCCCCCCCCCGCCAGAACACTCCAGTCAGCGCTTTCAGCCAATTTGTTTTTCACAAAAACAAATTGTATCTGTTACGTAACTAATAATGTCTAATGCTATAATGTCTTGCTTTACCTGTTCTTCTCAATATAGCAACATATATTTGTTATGATTAAACATCTTATTACCCCATGACTGTAGCCCCATCTATTTTTTATGATTACCCTGTGTCTTATTATACTATTGTACATTTCTGATACCTGTTACATTATAACCTGTCCCCTAAAATGTTATAATACAATTGATCATGACCATCTTGTAAACCTCTGAAATAAACAAAGAATCTTTTTGTAAAATAATAAAGGCCGGTCTTGCCACATTTTTGTACTGATAATATCTAATAATGGATACCTGTAGCTGAATATTCTAGTATTCATTTTTTTAACCGACAGAACTGGAAAGTGTTTTTATATGTGCAAAAATACCCGTTGATCCTGTCAGAAATCTGACTGATGACTTCCTCTGCTATAATAATAGGATATAGTAAGACAAATAATAAGTTGTGATGAATCCAAGTCCAGTGCAAAAATGATGGTAAACCAAGAAAAAGTCTATATCGATAAGTACTGTGATCCAATGAAATCAAATAGTGACTCAAAACAGTGCTCAATTCCAACAACTAAGCGTTTTGAATCACTATTTGATTTCATTGGATCACAGTACTTATCGATATAGACTTTTCTTTAGTTTACCTTCATGTTTGCACCGGACTTGGATTTATCACAATTTAGTATTTTTATTTCTATATCCTATTATTACTGGACTTTTATGCATCACATGCTGAATGTTGCACATTATCTAATATTTCTGTCTTTATTGCACATTTGTTCAGATACAGTGTTGATTTTGAAAATTAAGAATTATCTAAATACATTTTAGACTTTTGTTAGCATCTTTTTATTTTATATATATATATATATATATATATATATATATATATATATATATATACAGTATGTATCTTTATTTCACTTTATGTGATTAGATTTAGCGCAGTTCCATATTTTTTTATTCATATGTTCATTGTATGTGGTGACACTACAGGGATTGGCAGCTGTATCTATTGCTTTATTTTTATTTATTTGATTAATTATTTTTCCTGTCACACTTGTTAGCGCATTGGTATTTCTATTCTCTCTGATTGGTACATAGGAGTGCCGGTGAGCTGGCGCTTTTCGGGGATGCACCCTCATCCTTAGAGCTGCAAATGCACTTATTAGGAGGGGAACACCAGTCAGCCACAGCTTGGAGAAAAGGGGTGTGTCCTCAAAACGCATCAGTTTGCTGATCCTGCTATGTACCAGTAAGGGCACTCGATGCCACACTGGTTGATGATTTCATATGTTGTCATGTTTGTTACTTCCACCTACAGTGAGTGTCCATTTGGCTTTTTGGTTCCTTTGTATTAATAAAACTTGGGTAATTCGCTTGGCATTTGCACCCTCCTGTGTGTGTGTGTTTTTTGTTTGTAGTTTTATTTTGGATTCCCCGTCTGGGGAGGGCTGCATCTTTGAAGCATTTCATTAGAATAAGTATAGACTCCACACAGTTACTTGATATGGTGACAATCCTTTCAGCGCTGGAGTGCTCGTTTGTTTGTTTACACCTTCTGCTATATTAAAGTGGAGCTCAACCCAAAAGGGTAAGTTCCGCTTTAAGGCCTCCTCCCCCACTCCTGTCGGTGAAATAGAGCTTTTGGGTAGGAGGGGGGAGAGCGGGCACCTGATTTTGACAGATACTCACTCCCATTTGCGCTCCGACTGCCTTAGGCAATGAGAAGCTCTCCTTCCCCCCTCCCTCCCGAGGTCTTCTGGGACACATGAAGTCAAATGATGTAACTGCGCTAATCCAAGCAAGTGCTTATACAATGGTACCACTAATATGGTGTTTGTGCATTACAAGCCAACCTAGCTCTTTAAATATATAAAGTGCAACGTGCCAATAAAAAGTGCAAATTATTATAAAGTGCAATCTATCACAATCTTAAATCATAAAAATATGCTATTAGTCCCCAATGTCCATTGCCATTTGTCATATGTATTCAATGTGCTCATGTGCTTCAGTTTTCATCCGTGCTTTGTAACAATGATGTTTCACTGCTTCATGTGCCACCACCTTTTAAAATGGTCACTCACCAGAGCCTAGAAAAAGTTTTGCCTTTGGTTCATATAGGGATAACCACTGCACTATCCTGGCATTCCTCCATCTAGTTAGCCACTAGACGCTCCTTATTTCTCCATGCCAAATATTGATATCTCATAAAAAATTAAATATTCATCATTGCGCAGTATGTTTATAAAAGGGGGTTTATTTATAGCCAGTAAAATTGCATATAAATTGTTCACTCACATTTTGTATTGACTTAGACCGGCACTAAGTCTATCCAGCGTTCTGCTATGGGGCTCTATTGCGCCGCTCCATTCCTCATTCCCGGCAATATGCAATTTTACTGGCTGTAAATAAACCCCCTTTTTTAAACAAACTGCCCAATGATAAATATTAAATTTTTATGAGATATCAATATTTGGCATGGAGAAATAAGGAGCGTCTAGGGGCTAACTAGTTGGAGGAATGCCAGGATAGTGCAGTGGTTATCCCTATATGAACCAAAGGCAAAACTTTTTCTAGGCTCTGGTGAGTGACCATTTTAGAAGGTGGTGGTGGCACATGAAGCAGTGAAACATCATTGTTACAAAGCACGGATGAAAACTGAAGCACATGAGCACATTGAATACATATGACAAATGGCAATGGACATTGGGGACTAATAGCATATGTTTATGATTTAAGATTGTGATAGATTGCAGTTTATAATAATTGGCACTTTTTATTGTCACATTGCACTTTATATATTTAAAGAGCTAGGTTGGCTTGTAATGCACAAACACGTATTAGTGGTATCATTGTATGAGCACTTGCTTGGATTAGCGCAGTTACATCATTTGACTTCATTTTTTCTGGAATCTTTGATATAGGACATTTCAACTACAGCAGATCAATTTTTTATATATATATATATTTTTTGCGCCGGTGACACTATTTCACACATCTGAGACACATGACAGGTCCCAGAAGATTTCGGGACCAGTCACAGAGTGCAGTGCCGCTCGCGCATGTGCAGTGGGCCCTAGCATGTGAAGCCTCAAGCTATCTGGACTGGAGACTGGAGCTCCACTTTAAGGAGAATGGGGGGGATAGGGCAATCCTGTCGTATGCATTGATTTTCATTCATCCAGTGTAGTGAGTGATCGTTGTCACCGTAAAGCTGGCCATACACTGTATGAATTTCAGCTGGTTCCCGAGGAACTGGTCAGAACTTTTTCACTGGGTGGGCCTGTCGGCTGTCCTCCGGTTGATATTGCTTAATTGAAAAATCAAAGCAGCCAAGCAGAAAATTGTCAGCTGAAAGGCAGTTGCATCCAATCCAGATGCAGCCCCTGTTCAGGTATTTTGACAGTGAACCAGATGCCAAAATTCAATAGGCACAGAAAAAGATTGGTCCATGCTGTATAGCCAGCTTTCAACAGAAAGTGTCTTACTGTCAGGATTATCAGGTTAAAAGCAAGGGGAAAAAAGCCTAAGAAAATGAAAACGAATGCAGCTGCATTCGTTTTCATTTTCTAATGAGCTAAAAAACTAATGCAGCTGCAAAGTGCTGCATTTTAAAGGTTGTGTGAGAGTTCAGAAAAAAGGGGCTGGGGCCGCCCGGTCTGTGGCCTGTTGATGACCGGGCCGCACAACAGGAGGTAAGCAGCGACCGCCGCTTGGACAGCGCTAACACAGACCTTGGCCGCTGTTCACCTCCCACTATGCGGACATGCCTGTGTCTCCTCCGGCAGAACTACCAATGATGTTGCTCATTGCAGGGCTGAGCTGTCCGTCTCTCTCACACACAGCTCAGTCTCAGAGCCAGCACTGACTCTCTCCCCCCCTCTCCCTACATGGATGGGAGAGGAGAGTGAGCTCATCTGCTCCTCCTCCTGCTCCAATCCTCCTGTGTCTGCCCCACCCACACTCCCTGAGGGTGTGTGGTGGGAAGTTTGAACACCGAAGAGGAAAGCTGCTGACAACCTATGCCTGAGCCTCCATCCTGGGGTGAGTAAGCTCACCCTCTCTCCTGCCTCCGAGTGTGTAAAACTCATTTAAGGGGTGCTCTGTGAACTTTGATGCAAGGGGGACTTTGGTGAGCAGAGACCCCCTTACATCAGAGTTCCCCTTTACACCAGAGTCCACAGCATTCCCCCTTACATCAGAGCCCCCCCTTAAATCAGGGTTCCCAGAACACCCCTTACATCAGAGCTCCAATTTCAGGCTTCCCCTTAAATCAGGGTTTCCCTTTACATTAGAGTCCACAGAGTTCCCCGTTTACAGTGTAAGTGGAAATTCTGCAGACTCTAAGTGGGGCTGCATGGACTCTGATGTAAGGGGACTGTGTGGAATTTGATGTAAGGGGGGCTCTGTGGACTCTGATGTAAGGGGGCTGTGTAGACTCTGATAAAAAGAGGGCTCTGTGGACTCTCATGTAAGGGGGGATCTGTGGACTCAGATGAAAGGGGGGCTGTGTGGATTGTGATGTAAGAGGGGCTCTGTGGGTTGTGATGCAAGGGGGGCTCTGCAGACTTTAATGTAGGGGGGCTGTGCAGACTTTGATGTAAGGGAGCAGGGGGCAGGAGGAGCTGGAGATCTGCACAGTGAGCAGAGAGTAAAAGGTGGCACCGTGATTAGAGAGAAGGGGGGGCATGATTGCAAGGGGCACTGTGATGGGGGTCTGTTATTACTGGGGGCACTGTAATATAATATAATATAATGGGACGCTGTGATATAAAGTGGATCGCACTGTCCCCCATCCCCCCCCCCCCCGGTCCCTGGAAAAGTTGGCTGCTCAGTCTAAAATGCCGGGCCTGTTTTTTGTCCCTGTCCAGGCCTGATAGCAGTGGAACAAAGCAGCAGACAAAGGTGACACTTAACTGAGACAAGTACACACAATAGAAGGATATGCTTTGTTCATATTTCATGTCTGAGGCTTACAACCACTTTAATGCCACTTGGGGTCTAGTTGAGCTGTTTTTCAGTGTCTTTCCACAAGATAAATGTATTATCCATAAAGTAATATAATAGGATTTTCCATAAATATCTTTTTTTTACCTCCATAACAGCCTTAAACTTATTTTCTGAGTTTGCATCTACAATTTAATTCCAAATAAAAAATATAATTCTAATGCAGCTCCAAAGCAGCTTGTAGGAAATAAATAGTACAATGTGTCAAAGATCTTGGGTAGTTTATTTACAGAATTTACAAAATACCTTAATTATAGTGAATCACAGAAAATAATCTCTGCGCATCCAAGGTGCATAGTAGTGTATCACCGGAAAAACAGCTGAGCTTTCTTAATCTGGGGAACAAATTGCTAGTTTCTTACAAATGTGCTGGTACACTTTTCATTAGATCTTGTAGAAAAAGAACTGAAATACCATTTAATGGAACAGAACAGACTATGTGCTAGAAATAATAGGGCACATAGGGGTCTAGACAATTTGTACACACTTGTAAAAGCAAATAAAACAAAAGTGGTATGGCTATATCATTAACATTTATTGACAAAACACTTTTGTAAAGGCTTATTCAACCAGGGTTCCTCCAAAGGTTGCCAAGTGTCCCTTGAGCTGTGGCTGATTGATCTCCCATTTGATGTTGTCTGCATAGTTCCAGGGCCATCAATACTTGGCAGAGCCAGCTGTATCTAGCAGGCATTTTTCCCACTAACCGCCAATGAACTGATTTTAGCAAGGGTTCCCCAAGACCTCAAAAAGGTTCCTCTGGGAAAAAAGAAGAAAGAAAGACTGTCATGGAGTGAAATAATAAAATAATGGTAAGATAATGTCAATATGTTTTTTTTTTTTTTGTTTAAAAAAAAAAGGTGTCTACCTTATCAACAAATAAGGTGACAATCTGCACTAAGATATAAGTCAGATTTCAGGCATCCCCTGCAACAAAAAATTATTTTTTGGTGAGATATTGCCAATAGGAAATCACATCTAAAGGGATGCAGTTTTCCTCATTAGAGCTCTGCAGGTGAAGTAGCTAATTGATAATTAAAACATTTAGGGATTTCTTCCGAATAACATAAGGTAGGAATCTGCAACAAAAGTTTTTCTTCCAATATAAGCGTTATTTGGCACATTCTGTATAATTTGTTTGTACAAATTATCCAGAAAACAATAAAAATTTTGGAAAAAAAAATAATTGTATTACCCAGAGGGCAATGTTTTTTTCTCGACAAAAGTGGAGTTACTCTTTAAAGTAAGTAAAACAAAAAACATTAAGAGCACTCTCCTGCTTTATGCTAAAACAGCACTCTTAAAGTGACTGTCCAGGGGCGGCACCGGAAGGTGCTTGGGTGTGCTACAGCATCCCCAAAAATATTGCTAACACCACCATCTTTGCTACCAGGGGCCGTCCATAAGGAGTAACAGGTTGCCTCTGGCTTTCTCCCTCAGGTGTATTGCAGCTTCTTGTCAGATGAAGCTACACAATAGCATTGTGAAAAGCGTTGACATCATTTCCCTCCGGACGCCACGCTACGATGGTATCCCCCGCTGTATTGGCGAACCTTTTGGGATATCGATGGGTAATCATTCCATTTGAGGGGCAGAGGGAAGCCAGTGAAGGACATACTGTATCTCCACTGACCTACATCACCCCTATCTGGGGAGTAGTGGAGGCTATTTGGCTTTGGCAGAAGCACTGCTCTTTCAGATGACATCTGAACGGAAGGGAATTCTTTCAGACAAGGAGACACGGTTAATCTTGAGCTGCGCTATTTTGGAAGACTAACTACACAAATTTGACCCAAGTCAACAACCAAGTCAATAACCAGGAGTGGTAACGTATCACTGAGGAGGCAAACGCTACCTCTATATTTCCATCTAGCACTTATTAACCTTGACTTATATACATATTAGGATATACCTAATACTAGGCTTACTCAAGGTTTTTTGATGCCACAGACTTTGATGGGTATTTTTTCCTGATGGTCCGCCTCTTACTGTGCTATTGATTCTACTACAGCCAATCCACAGTCTCCCCATAGGATCCAGGATTGATTGGCACCCACAGCCTCCTTCCTTTACTTCTCTCACCCCTCTTTCCCCATGGCTCAAGCATCCAGGGGGTTGGTGCTTGTTGGTTGTTTTACTCACAGCTATTGCTGAACACTCGGCATATTCCGAGTGGGTACAACCTGCACCAAAATACCTGGCGTCCGGACGCCTTTTGTATTTGTTTTATGTTGTTTATGTCCCACATATATGTGTACATGTTTGGCCAGTCCACTGTGACTAGCCAAAACATTTTTGAGCTAGCCTAGCACTAGTAACCTTAGGTAACTACCATGTTTTATATTTAATCAATAAATTGCTTATAATTTATATTACCTGGTACGTGTTTTCTGTCATTCAATAAGCCCCCACTTTTTTCTCCCCCCCACCCCCCCTGTTTGGGACCTATTGTGTCTACAAGTTTTTCTAGGGGCTGGATGACAGACACCACCCTACATACTTATAACATAGATGTTCAAGCCTCTTTGTAACACGTTTTTACCCTCTTGCCAGTGAGTAGCCTAGCCCTAGCCCCCTCTCTCTCAGCCAGCAGCTTCTCCCGGGCTGACGGAGATGGTGGGCAGGGTGGGGGTGTGGCCGAATTCTTCTACACGCACAGGTACCTGTTCTGGCTAAAAAGTGGGGAGGACTGGCAGGAGGAGCAGAGATGGCAACCCCCGGGAGTCTTCACCTCCAGCCATGTGGTCAGTGACTATTTAGGAAAGGTTATCTCCTGCAGGAATTTCCTCAATCAGTAAAGCTTCAGCTCTCTACTCTGATTACTGCACTGCACACAAATGCCCCCACTGTATACTGCACACTACCCCCACTGTATACTGCTCACTGCCCCCCGCACTGTTTATTGTTCACCGCCCCCCCACTGTACATTGCTCACTGCCCTCACTGCATACTGCTCACTGCCCCCCCCCCCCCCCCCCACTGTTTATTGCTCACTGCCCCACCACTGTATATTGCTCACTGCCCCCCACTGTACATTGCTCACTGCCCCCACTGCATACTGCTCACTGTCCCCCCTGTATACTGCAAATTAACCTCACTGTATACTACTCAATGCCCCTCCACTGTATACTGCTCACTTCCCCCCACTGTTTAGTGTTCACTGCCCCCTCTTTGTATACTGGTCACTGCCCCCCACTACTGTGTACTGTTCATGCCCCCCCCGTATACTGCTCACTGCCTGCCCCCCTAAATACTGCACAATGCCCCCCCCACACTATATACTGCTCACTGCTCCCACTGTATACTGCACACAACCCCCAGTCAGTGGCCCATATTGCTCCCTAACTGCCCCACTATTACTTATTGCTCACTGACTGCCCTACAACTATCTACTGTTCATTGACTGCCCTGACTATATAGTGCTCACTGAATGCCCTGCCACTACATACTGCATATTATCCTGCCACTGCCAGTACACACAGGTTCCGGCCTGCTCTGCAGGTACTAGGTACTGTGCACAGCCCTACTTGTTTAGTACTATACACAGCTCACTGTATGCTGGTCACTCCCCTGCACTTTCCTCCTGCTGCATACCACACACTTCACACTTCTGCACTGACATTTCTTAATGTTCACTGCCCCACACTGCATACTCCTTACTTTACTTTCTATGCATACTGCTCTGCACTTATACTACACACATACTAAAGCTTAAATTGCATGCACTAGTACAGACAGTCATACTGAGTGGGGGAGCAGGATCCTGTCAAGTAAACTGTATAGGACCCCATAATTTCCAATGGCAACTCTGTGCCCACTGACCATCAATATACAGGAGGCACCTTGACCACCCATATAGAGGAGCTGGCTAATGCTGACCTTTTCATTCTATACACTGTTGTATAATCCACGGAAAGGGGCACACTGCCTGCTAGAACCCTGGAAGTTATTTATTATATGATGTTGGGGGTTAATTATTGTGTAGTTCTGGGTTAATAATGCACATTCCTAAGGGTTAATTACTGTGCTGTGCTGAGAGTTACTGTGCTAAATTGGGGGTTTATTATTGTGCCATGCTGGGAGTTAATTGTTGTGACAAGCTAGTGGGTTAATTATTGTGCAATCCTGGAGGCTTTTTATTCTGCTGTGGTTGGGGTTAATTATTGTTCTGTGCTTGGGGCTAATTATTGTTCGAAGCCAGGAGTTAATTATTACACAGTCCTGAGGTTATGGCTGGCCCTGACATATACTGGAATATTACCATTGCTAGCCCTTACACTTGCTGGGGGTTATTGCTGACCCTAACTTGCTGGGGGTTATCATTGCTGGTTCTATTTGGGGTTATTTTACTCCAACAATCTCTTTAGTCCCTATCCTAAGGCCCTATTTTGTCTATACAAAGGGAATAGATTGTGAAGAAACACCCACTTTTCGGCCAAGCCCACCTTTGGCCACACACACCTTTTGTCCACATCCATGATAACATGGGACACACAGAGTGATGATATGGAGGAACCACTGAGTGCAGCAAAGGATGCAGAATACAGAAACTCCGGGAAGTGTCAGCGTCTTCAGAGATTTTCCTTGCAGGGACAGCTGTCTTCTTAGAGTTTCTTTTTTGAAACAGTGTAGCTTTAAATCAGACCTTTAAGCTCCTCTATGCCCCAGTCTTACAGCGCAGCTCTGTCTTTATGGGAAATGCAATATTAATAGATTTGAAAACAATTAATAATACTATTATCTACCACCATTTGTTTCTGTCTGTGAAGATTCTTGAATCACATCATGGACTGTGTCCAGTGGAAGAAGTCCAACTTGTTCTTTATTGACCAAAAGAATTATGTGCACTAGATGCTAGACAGCTATGAAAACAAATAAAGAACTGCAGGGAAAGCACTGGATTAGTACATTTTATTGTTAAAATCTGTTTTCCCGTGCCTGCTTTTTGTTTTTTCAGATGTACTGTTTAGAAAAGAAAATAGCTCCATTAAGATTCTGGCATGTAGCAGGAAATAAAACCTGCCATTGAAAACTTCCCATCCCTGTAGGTTCTGCACATTAAAGTCACCTTTTATATTAGCTGCATCATTCACAAGCCAACCTGGGAAGTGGCTTAGGGCTTGGTGGATGTCCATGGGGCCCGGCTACAACTGTTATGCTGTCAATGCTGTGCACCTGCCTGTCACTTTACAAGGAAGAATGCACCTGCAGGAAATTGGCATCTGATGGAGTGGTCCATTCCGAAGCAAACCAGGCTGATGGGGTAGCTTCTCTGTGGCAACTGCAACCCTTATTCATGTCAGTCAAAAGGATGGAGTGCCAAAGCTGCTATTTTGCCTATGGCCCCATTCTGCCATTATCTGTTTCTGGCTTGATTTACCACTGATGCATTTGCTTTTGAATGTATGTAAAGGCACACTGGGAAGTTAAAACTTTTATTTTGTAGAGTAGGGAAAGGGTTTAAACTCCAGTCAGTTATTTTTGCTGTCTGTATTTCTATAGGGAGATTTCCTTTTACATCCTGCCATTGGGAGACAACAGGGGATGAGAAGAAATCTCCCCAAGGAATGTTATATAGTGAAGGAAATTCATTTCTTGGTTGTCAATGGAACAGGTGTCCCTGTTGAATGATTTACCCTCATTTTTTGTTATGACAGCTATAGAACGTTTTGTTTTCCCTTAATATTCTGTCTTGGTGACAATGATCACCAGGACAAATACAGAAGTAAATCTAGAAAGGGTAATTTGGTGGGACTTTAAGGGTGCCAGGTAGAAAAATTACCCTTTCTAGATTTACATACTGTTCAGGGATGGTGGTGCCTCTTAGTGACACTGTCACCCATCCAGATAAACTATGACAAATAGAGAAGGAATATACTAGTGGGGACAGCAATAAATACTTGATAGAGGGTCTACCCCTAACCGACTCTATTCAAGACTGAAAAAAAAGTTTTTCAGTAGAAATTTTGCACAGAAAATACGTATGAAAGGAAAATGAGACAAAAAAAACATCTCCCAATGCCTCAAATGTTACCACCACAAGCACTGGCAAGTCTTTTGAACCTGGCTATATAATTCCATACTCTTCGCAGAACCCCTGGGAGGCAAAGTTAAATAGGGAACTACAGCACAAGGCATGAACTCAAACTAAAATATTTTTACTGAGGCTAAACAGTACAAGCAAAATAATTCCCTTTCTCTATGCTTCTAGGAAGTTAAAAACAATGAACGGGATCATAATCGATGAAAAGCTTATTACGGTACTTAGATTTTATGAACACTTTCCTAAATGCATAGACCTCCATAGTTAGATTATATACAGTATATCCTGAAAAACTGCAGTGGTCTCTCTATTTCTATTAATATCTAATATTTGAAATGCTTGCAGCTGTCACTGAATGGCACCCCCACCCCTCACTTCCCTCTGTGCCCTGTTTTGCCTTCCTCCTTTCTTTATCTATTAAAACCAGTTGGCTTCCTCATGGATGAGTGCCTTCTGTTGACAATCCTCTAATATCCTCTTAGCCCTATGCTACCTTGGGGCCCTTTCTTAGTCATGCTGTGTACAATATATAGCAAGATTAAATATGTGAATGTTAATCCAACAGTTCTGGTTTGCAAGGCATTAAATCATTGATAGAAACTAGTTTGTATTGTACCAACATGCCTTACAGGAGTGCAATAGTCACACTAGTTCATTTATTAAGTTCACCCCATATTACCAGTTTTGAAGAAACCAGATAAAACTCTTTGTCATAGATGAAAACAAATTTTCCAAATGAAGCCCCAGATTTCTGCATTCAAATCTGCTCTATGTATACTGTCATTTAGTAGTATCTCACCCTAGTGCACAGCCGTAAAATGGTCAAGAATTTGTATTTATACTTTTTGTTTATTACAGGAAGTTGGGTGAGTACAAGAATTGTATGCTTTAGTCAACAGATACAAAGGTACCTACAGTATACAATTCTATTATAATTGGACACAAAAGACTGGCATACACATATTCCCAGCTTGTGATACTCACTGGGTGTGATTTTGGACTGTTAAGCTGGCCGATGTCGTAGTGCCCCCTAGACCAGAGTTGATAAGCAAGTTCACACTGTGGTCTACTCCAAAGTCCCTTTTCTTACTGGGTCTGAAATCCTAGCAACCAACTCTCCGGTATACTCATATCAGTTTTCTTTTGCTCTTCTCAGCCTTAGGTGGAGTACATCGGGAATCTCTTGTTCCACACTTACGAGAGGAGAGGCCTCTCTGTGACACTTGTCTGAGGTCTAGTCTTCAGGGTGGTCCCACTGAACACCCAAGGCCCATGAGAAATGATGTTACCAGGTGCGTACAACCAGGGGACATTTTCCCACCAAAGCCAAGCAGATGGACCCTCTTCACTAGACCTCCAGCCACCTTGGACCAGAACCAGACACATATCACTTGACTACCCTACCCAGGTATTGGCTGTACAGTATTTTCACTTTCAATTGTTTTTCTTTATTAGACGGATTTTTCACACAGTTAGAGAGAGTCACATTTTGGTTACGTTCACTGTTAAGACTACATGGAATGAAAATGTTTTTAAAGCACCATCTACTCACGGGTACTTATAATAATTTCACGCTAGTGATAGTTGGTCTTAAAGCGGGGATCCACCCACACTGCCAAAAAAAAAAAAAAATTAAAAACCAGCAGCTACAAATACTGCAGCTGCTGACTTTTAATATATGGCCACTTACCTGTCCCAGGGTCCAGCGATGTCGGCAGGCGACGCCGAGAACCCGCTCGGTTCTCGGCAGCTGCCGCCGCCATCCTGGGTGAGGGAATCAGAAAGTGAAGCGTTGCGGCTTCACTTCCCGGTTCCCTACTGCGCATGCGCGAGTCACGCTGCGCGTCCCAAGTGGTCCCCGCTCTCTCCTGGGAGCTGTGTGTTTCCCAGGAGACAGTGTGGTGGGGACGGGAAGAGGCGTAGACTCCCATGGGAGTCTATGCCGGAAGTGGGTGCAAATACCTGTCTTAGACAGGTATCTGCACCCCCCTCCCCCCTGAAAGGTGCCAAATGTGACACCGGAGGGGAGGAGGGTTCCGAAAAGCGGAAGTTCCATTTTTGTGTGGAACTCCGCTTTAAGAGAAGGCAGGACTGTACAATTATTTTCACAGAAGGATTCATTTATCAGTATGGCACATCAAGCTGCAGCAGCACAAACCTTGCTTTCAGCTGCCTTATCACCAAGCTAGGTTTTGGAAATATAAGATTCACTTTGGTGCTCTCATATTCACCAAACACGTCACTGAGGCACAGATCATTTGAAATGTTTATTGCACAAGCTTAGAAAAAGATTAAAGGGAAACGTCTATTTAATTCTAAGCTTATTTATACATTTAGTTAATAAGTCCATATCTTTTTTAAAGTGGTTGAAAACCCTCATATGTACCCAGTGTACCCATATACCCAAGTGACTATCCTCAGGTGATACACAGTGATGAAAACAAATCCGTCTACATAAGTTGTACTTGTTTATTTGAAGCCATTTCTCCTATAGTTCGTTCTAAAAACAAATAGATCAAAGGACTTTTTTCTCAGCTCTAGCAGCAGGTGGCAGGGATCTGAATTTTTACACTGCAGATCTCAGTGAGGGGAGCTCTGAGCCCTGATTGGAGGAAAGGGACACACTCCCTCCTCTCAGTACAAAGAGAACAACGCAGAGCCGAGGATATCAGTCACACACTGCATGCTGGAGCTCTCCTCCCTGTCACCTTTTTATCTCTTGCCAGGAAGTCAGTTAGTCATGCTGATAATAGAAGAACTAGGCAGCAGAGAGAAACAAGACTCAGTGCTTTGTATAGAGGTAAGTACACATTATAGAAGGATGTACTTTGTTCACATTTCATATCTCAGGTTTGGAACCACTTTAAGTTAAAGTGATTGTAAAGGATCATTTTTTTTCTTTTAAATAACAAACATGTCATACTTACCTCCACTGTGCAGCTCGTTTTGCACAGAGTGACCCCGAACATCCTCTTCTGGGGTCCCCTGGCGGCTCTTGTGGCTCCTCCCTGCATCAGATAACCCACTAGGAGAAGCGCTCTCCCGAGCGGGTGCGCTCCCATGTCCAGCATTTGCATCCACAGACACAAATGCCGGACTCGGCCCCGCCCCCTGGCACCTACGTCATTGGATTTGATTGACAGCAGCGGGAGCCAATGGCTGCGCTGCTATCAATCTATCCAATCAAGAGCCGGGACCCCGTGCAGAGAGGGACAGCGCGTCCCGGCGAAAAGATGAAGGGGCTCAGGTAAGTAAAATAGGGGAGCTGGGGGGCGGGTGACTGCCCTTAAGGTGAAAAAACACGAGGGCTTACAACCCCTTTAAGAACGTAACTTATCCATTGTTGGGTGTCACAGGCGGGGTGTTGTGGTGCTAACACTTTTAAAAAGATCATATACTTATTTTTTCCTACTTTGTCATAGTAATGCACCTGAGTATCCCAGCTGTTCCCCAGAAGAGAAAACATGTGTGCCCTCTCTCTTGGCGATATATGAAGATCTTGTTGCACAATCTCTCATCCTCTTATCCCAAAGCTAGCTTTCCCTGAGGGAGTCTAATCTCCTACATATTGTTTTTTTACAGCCTCCATCAGTTTCCCATCGCCCCGACCCCTAATCTAGCTCCTCTTCAAAGACTGGACCCTGTCTGGGCAGGATCAAGAGAGCGGTGGTCTTCCTGACTAAACTCTTCTCAACTACACTATACTGACAAAAGTATTGGGACGCCCGCCTTTACACACACATGAACTTTAATGTCATCCCAGTCTTAGTCCGTAGGGTTCAATATTGAGTTGGCCCACCCTTTGCAGCTATAACAGCTTCAACACTTCTGGGAAGGCTGTCCACAGGGTTTAGGAGTGTGCCTATGGGAATGTTTGACCATTCTTCCAGAAACGCCTTTGTGAGTTCAGGCACTGATGTGGGACGAGAAGGCCTGGCTCGTAGTCTCCACTTTAATTCATCCCAAAGGTGTTCTATCAGGTTGAGGTCAGGACTCTGTGCAGGCTGGTCAAGTTCCTCCACCCCAAACTCGATCATCCATGTCTTTATTAACGTTGCTTTTTGCACTGGTCCAAATCATTTGGTGGAGGGGGGATTATGTTGTTTTTCAGGGGTTAGGCTTGGCCCCTTAGTTCCAGTGAAGGGAACTCTTAAGGCGTCAGCATACCAAGACATTTTGGACAATTTCATACTTCTAACTTTGTGGAAACAGTTTGGGGATGGCTCCTTCCTGTTCCAACACGACTGCACATCAGTGCACAAAGCAAAGTTTTTTTGATACTAAAAGTCCTGCATACCATGAAATCTCAGAATGTGCCTTTATTGGCCAAAAGCCACTTTTCCGTGCCCCGCTTTAATTTAGTTTTTTTTTTTTTACTACTGGGATCTGCCCAACTGCTATGCATCTAATAAAACAGTAATTCTAAATGATAAAGACATTTAAAGAATGGTTTTCTGGCTAACAGCTTAATGGTATTAACATGCACCTTGTATTATCTGCTTTAAGAAAGGACTTTTGCAATTATTGTTCAATAATGGTCTCAACTCTGACCCTTCTATGTCATACTGCACCCACTATTATGTGTTTTGGAAATTATCTTTGAAAAAACACCCATACAGGCTAAGTAACCTCAAAAATCTTTACCTTCTACGAATGACTTAAAGGAGTTGTAAAGGCAGAAGTTTCGTTTTATCTTAATGCATACTATGCCATTTAAACGGCGATTCTGAATACTGTATATTTTTAAAAAGCCGGCGCCATTGGCAGCCGAGTAAACAGGAAGTGACGTTGTGACGTCACTTCCGTGTTTACAGAGAGAAGACTGGAACGAAGCCATATGTCCTGGTGGGAGGGGAGGCCCGATAAGAGCGGCGGAAGGCGGCGGGAGGGGGGATGTCCCCTCCCACTCCCGCTCCTCCGGGATAACAACTGAGTGACTTTTAGCCGCATCGGTTGTTATCGATGGATAGCTGATCGCCTGCTCTAAAAAAACGGTACCAGTGCCTGCAGCATCATCCCGGTATAACCCCCTATGCATATATGCGTACGCAGCGGCAAGGGGTTAAAAACCGCATTGAGCTGTGCTGGTGTGAAAGGGTGAAATGGTCACCTGTATTCCGGTCTGCAGTCCCGGCTTATGGCGTTTCCCCTGTCCTATTTTCTCCACAGCACTTCCTAGTTCCTTGTGCGTCAGTCAGCCAGTCTAGGAGGAGTCTAGGAGGAATCTGGCTGACTGATGCACAAGGAACTAGGAAGTGCTATGGAGAAAATAGTACAAGGGAAACGCCATACGTTGGGACTGCAGACCGGAATATATTAAATGTGAGTGCAATGTGATGAGTTTTTAGTTGCCATTAAATCTTTTTTAAACAGAATTACACTATTGCACGCCTCTATTATTCCCTGCATGCATATGAGGTGATCTTTGAAAATACCAGTAATGGCTTTCTTCTAGCCATAAAGCTCAACTCTATGGAGCTTACAGCTTATTGTCGAAAGAAATGTAGCAGACTACATTTTGACCTAAATGTATGAAGAAAGATGTTGTTTTTTTCAAAATTCTTTGTATTAAAAAATAAAAAAAAAACAGTGGTGACTAAATACCACCAAAAGAAGGTTCTATTTGTGTGAAAAACAATGATAAAAATGTTATTTGCATACAGTGTTGCATGACGACCAACTGCCAGTAGCACAGGGGGAAAAACCTTCAGGTGGTCAAGTGGTTAAAGAGAAAAACATGAGGAAATGTGCATGTATTGCACGTGTTTTTATTATTATTTTGAGAAGACCTTCTCTAGAAAAAGATCAACCACTCTCCTTCTCAGGTAGAAGGCATGGTGACATTCCCTAAACTGTTATATCCATACCAGGAATATAAGATTTAGATAAAGTAAGATATGTACAATATATAAAAATAAGGCTTTTTGTATTAAAAAATGGAATGGAAGGAGAAGGAGAAGAAGAATTAGACACATTTCCATGAGCAATAATTGAGCACAAAAAGTAGGCGATAGGATTTTTAGTATGTGGTTTACAATCCTGAATTACCTTTAAACTGATATTAAATGTTTAAAAAAAAAAAACTAACAAACATATCATATGTACCTGCTCTGTGCAATGGTTTTGCACACAGCAGCCCCGATCCTCTTCTTCTCAGTTCCCCTACCGCTGCTCCTGGCTCCTCCCCCTTGACCAGTGCCCCCCATAGCAAACGGCTTGCTATGGGGGGCTCTGGTGCGTGCTTGCTCTCGAGCCCTGCTCTATGCATCCATAAGACTCGGCCCTATCCCCTGCTGTCTCCTCATTGGCTCACTGGCTGTGATTGGCAGCAGTGGGAGCCAATGGCTGTGTCTGAGGCAATGAGGAGAAAGAGACCTGGGACAGCTAAGGCTCCTGTGCACATCTCCGGATCGAGAGGGGGCTCAGGTGAGTATTGGGGGGGGGGGTTTACCTTCATGCATAAAATGTGTGGATGATTAGGTGATTGGCTAAAACCCACTAACTATCTTACATATCTTACCAACCCCAAGGCTACTTATTTTACTTATTTTATAACGTCCTACAGAGCCTCTTGCTTAACAGAAAAAGTCAAAGCAAAGTCTGAGCTTCAATGACAAAATAATAAAATCCACTATTAGTTGGGCTGTTAGAGCCCAGATGGCTCTCATTATAAATGTAATATACATAAAGCCACTGTCACACTAAATAAAGAAGTCAGATATAGTAGCTATCAAAAAATATCACTGACACTATTGCACAAAATTAGATTAGCACTAAACAGGCTCTTGTTGGTATAAATAGATACAAGTAAGTGCTCTGTATGTAAATCTAAAACAGGACCATATATGTGTGTTGAACCAGAGAGTTTACCTTACTCTGGAGGCAGAAAACCAGCAGCTCCTAGCCTTAAAGTGTTACTAAACCCACAACAGTAAAATCAATCTGTATGTGCAGTAAAGCATGCTTGTTATACTCACTGTGGGGTTAATCCTCTGCATTGTGTAAAAAGGCTGGTTGATCCTGTCTTCTCTTAACCTACCCTTCTTCCACTGTCCCCAATCTATCTGCTGATATAACATATATCAGCTATATCAGCTGATATGCCTTGGGGGCAAGCTACACATGCTCAGTTTGGTGTGTATTGCTTGAGAGTATTTTTTTACTTGGGAGAGTGCATGTGATTAGCACAGGGCCAGTCAGCACTGTCCAGAGAGTCAGGGGTCCTGCAGCCTCATAAGACAAACAGGTGAGAATTAAAACTCCTCCTGCAAGCTTTAAAGTGATACTAAAGTCTTGTTTTTTTTTTCTTTAAAAATAACAAACATTTTATACTTACCTGCTCTGTGTAATGGTTTTGCACATAGCAGCTCAGATCCTCCTCTTCTTGGGTCCCTCTTCGCTGCTCCTGGCCCCTCCCTCCTGTTGAGTGCCCCCACAGCAAGCACCTGACCCGAGCCGCATCTCCTTGTGTCCATTCAGACACTGAGCCGCGCCCCCTCTCTGATTAGCTAACTGACTTTGATTGAGCCAATGGCGCTGCTGCTGTGTCTTAACCAATCAGGAGGGAGACAGCCGAGACACTCGTGCACACTCGTGCACATCGCGGGACAGAGATGGGGTTCGGGTAAGTGTTAGGGAGGCTGCTGCACACAGAAGGTTTTTTATCTTAATCAGGGCTTTTTTCTCAGAGAATAGGTGCAGGAACTCAACCATGCCCACCACACACACATACCTTACAAATGGCATCAAATAGTAGCTCTTCCCTCTGCATACAACCCCTCCCTCCACTGCCCTCATCTCCCTCCCCCCCCTTAAAAGCTTTACCATCTGTCATATTTCTAACCTTTGTGGCAATATTAAGCTGAAGCACATATCCAGCTGTAGTACCTCCCAGCATACTATACTATACTACAGTCATTTGCAAGGGAGATCATGCAGTAGGAGCATCAACAACTGGTCGCCAGGGAAAAAATGGAGAACACAGAGGGTGCAGCCTACCACGCACCCTCTCCTGCCCATGACTGCACTGAACCCTGGTTATTTGTTCTGTATCTCCCTTGTCCCTGTCCGGCACTCAGTGGGATCTGCGCAGGAGATCTGACCTGTGGGAACTACTGACAGATAAGCTATCACTTGTAAATGCAGAAGCTGGACCTCAGTGTTACCAAGTGATAGTGGTGAGCAGGGAGCAGAAGACCTGAGCCAGAGATGGTGAAACTGAGTTCCCCCAAGTTCCTGCTGAAAAAAAGCCCTGATCTTAATGCATACAATGCATTAAGATAAAAAACCTTCTGGCTTTACAACCAGACACTGACAGAAGTCACAAGACTGCTATATACTGCTAATGAGAAAAGTTATTCAGCAGTTTATATAGGGTACAGTGAACCAATTTTAAGACTTGGCAGCCTTTTATTAGTTTGTTTTCAAGACAAACAAAACAGGCACTGAAAGCCTGTTTTGAACACAGATAATTGTAGGATTTGGATCTGCCACAAGGACGAACACCTGTACAATTATAATTCTTATTTAAATTTTTTTGGATTCTTATACGTACTTGTGGACAAACTTGGCTCTAGACAGTGTCCCATGGGCAGTAGGAGCGTGGAAGAAATGAAGAAATGATGCCACCTTGCTTTAGCTATGTTTGAATGAACAGTGATATCTGTTCATGTTTAAAATTTAAAAATCTAAATAAAATGATTGTTAAAATTAAGTACATTTGGAACTCATTAAAAAATGATCTCACATTTTATTATACATCAGTATTTTTTTAATAAGTCATGGCAAAATATACAAAATAATAATTGGATTTATTGAGTGCTCCCCCTATTTGTGCCTATTGATCTTATGGGTCTCCCTTAAATTTTTGAAGTAATATCTGCCATTGTTTTCACAAGCATAGAAGGGAAAGGTATCTCATCAACCCAGCTGCCGAACAATGGCCATCAAAGGAAAGCCTTCTCTCTTGTTTACAGAGTGCTAATTATCATGTATTGTCCCAGCAGGTTCAATCCCCAGAGACTCACTCTAGGTAACTCCTCACATATGCCTCCATTCAAGCCACACTGGTGTAAATTTGGATATTAAAATAAAAAATGTTGCGCTAGAAAAAGTGACCACCTATCACATAGACAGTGTTAGAAAATAGAAAAATGAAGTCCACAATAGTCCCAGTGAAAAAGTCAGAAGTGCAATGACAACTTCCAATGGAAAAAATGTGCTCTGTCCAGACCTCCACCCAGTGATCAAACACAAGGCTTACCAGACAAAATTGACCATCTACTACAGATAGGTCAATTTACGCATGTGATATCCTTTAATCCTCGATGGTGGTAGACCATCATGGGCAATACCACTACACACCCTGGTAACTGGTTACTCCACAATGTATATTTCAGAGACAAACAGAGAGACCTCACATAGCATAACTCTGTATATACGTGATTTATTGAATAATAGGTAATAGCACTCACATATCCTCCAAATAAAAAGTACTTTTCACATTAAGACCCCTTTCACACTGGAGGTGTTTTTCAGGTGCTTTAGCGCTAAAAATAGCGCCTATAAAGTGCCTGAAAAAAGCCTCAGCTGCAATCCCAGTGTGAAAGCCTGAGTGCTTTCACACTGAGGGCGCTGCGCTGGCAGGGCGTCACAAAAAGTCCTTCCAGCAGCTTTTTTGCAGGGGTGTATACACCACTCCGGCCCACTGAAAACAATGGGGCAGCGCCGCCATACCGCCGGCAAAGCGCTGCTTTAAAACCGCTAGCGGCCAAATAGCGCATATGATCATTGCATTTCTGACTTTTTCACTTATCACAAATTGATATTGGATCACTGGGATTATTGTGGACTTCATTTCTCTATTTTCTATCACTGTCTTTGTAATAGGTGGTCATTTTTTCTTGTGCAACATTTTTTTATTTTCACTTCTTATGTTATTATATGACATGGTATGGTGCAGCTGTTTGTTTCGGATTTTAGTTTAACTTAGCGAAGTTTTTGTTTCCACTACACATATTTGTAAATTGGGATATGTAGGCATAGGTAGAGAGTTACCCAAAGTGAGTCTATGAGAACTGAGCCTACCAGGACAAATACAATACATATTAATTAACATTCTGTAATAAAGAGAGAAGAGAGAATGCACTACTGTTTGACACTGTTGGTCTTTCATTGTACACAATGACATCAGAGAGCTGCAACTGGGCAAGCAGCAAAGTGTTGCAGTTACACTTAAGCCGCGTACACACGAGCGGAATGTCCGACAGAAAAAGTCTGACGGAAGCTTTTCATCATCTATTCCGATCGTGTGTAGGCCTCATCGGACTTCTTTTTTCGAAAATTCTGACGGACCTAGAAATGGAACATGTTCTAAATATTTCTGACAGAACCAAGTCCTATCAGGAAAACCGATCGTCTATATGCTGTTCCGACGGACCAAAAACGACGCATGCTGTTAAGCAAGTACGAGACAGAAGCTATAGGCTACTGGCTATTGAACTTCCTTTTTCTAGTCCCGTCGTAAGTGTTGTACGTCACCTCGTTCTGGACGGTCGGACTTTGGTCGGACTTTGGGTTGACCGTGTGTAGGCAAGACCGCTTGAATGGAATTCCATTGGAGTTCCGCCGGAGAAACCTTCGGAGTTTATTCCAACAGCAAAACTGGTCGTGTGTACGCGGCATTATATTGTACCTTTTACCTCTACAGGTCCTCCTGTCAATCCAATCCTATACTCAACTGTTCCCAATTCAGCAAGATATCGTCATTGCTTTCCAAAGCCGAGTCCACATATGTATAGCATACACTCCACCCAATCTTATGAAAGGTTTGTACTTCAGGCTATAGTCATAATTCAAACTCTCCATAGTAATGAAAGGAAAGTTAAGTCCTGGTTTACTCCTATGCCTTTTTTGGTGCAGAAACGCACTACAGCATGGTTTTATAAGGTATACGTTCACATCTATGCTTTTTTTCAGCTGCTGTGTTTTCAGGTTCAGGGACTTTTTTAAATGCAAACTGGTGCTTTTTTGGTTCCATAGACTTCAATGGAGAAGCTGCAGATTTTTGCATTGATTTTTCCGTGATTTTTCCACGATTTTACCATGATTTAAGTTTTGCATTTTTTAATCTGCCCAACAAAAAATTAGCTCAAAAAAGAAAGCATAAAAAAATGCAAAATGTGTCAAAAACGCATGTGCAAAAATGCAAAACGTACTGCAAAAGGCACCGCAGAAACAGTTCAAAAGCAAACTGCATAGGTGTAAACTACACAGGTGTGAACCAAGCCTTAAAGTGCATGCACAAGCCTGGCTCATCAGATTTTGAAAACTGGCTGTGAACATAAGATGGTCAGTGTGGCTGGGGGCAGGAAAAGAAACATTAACAGGGTGACAATTAGTAATGCACCGAAATTTCGTCCACCGAAAATTTTCAGGCGAAAATAAGGATATCGGCAGATTACCGAAAGAAGAGAAGGTGCAGATAGCAGCACCGAAAATGCACGCGATCTTGATGCAATTTTGATGTGATTTTACTGCGATTTTGACACAATTTTACCACAATTTTGACGTGATTTTACTGTGCTTATGGTGTGTTTTTCATAGGTCATGGGACTCAAAAACCACATTAAAAAAGCAACACGGGTGCTTTATTGATGTGTTCTTGTTGTGTTTTCAATGCATTTCAATGGGGAGGTGCGTTTTTGGTGCAGTTTTTTTAACTGACCAAAAATGCGGCAAGCAAGATTTTTAACACCACAATGGAAGTGTAATGGACCAGTGTGAAGACATACATAGAATTTAAAGGGATGCATTTTTCTTGAGCTTTTCTTGCACGAAAGGTGCCGATAATGGTCGACAATAAATTCATATTCATTTAAAGCGGGATTCCGGCCGTAAAAAAAAAAATGTAAAAGTCAGCAGCTACAAACACTGTAGCTGCTAACTTTAAATAAGTACTTACCTGTCCTGGGTGTCCGCGATGTCGGCTGCCCGAGGCCGACACGTCCCTCGGCTCTCGGGTCCCGGCACCGCCATCCTAGGTAAGGGAAACAGGCAGTGGAGCCTTGCGGCTTCATTGCCAGTTTCCTACTGCGCACGTGCAAGCGGCGCAGCGCTCTGTGAATGGCCCCGTGGTGTTCTGGGAACACACACAGTTCCCAGAAGACAACAGGGCCGCTCACCGAGGAGCAGAACACGCAGCGGAATAGGAAGAGGCAGATTAGGAAGACTGCCTAGCAACAAGGGTTTAGGTAAGTTTAAAAAAAAAAAATTTTTCAAATGTTTTTTTTTAATTTTTTTTAGGATTTTTGGTGAATTTTTTTTTCAGGGTGGCCCTCCACTTTAAATTCATGATATTAATTAAAAAGTTGAATAGAATACAAGTATACAGTATCTCACAAAAGTGAGTACACCCCTCACATTTTTGTAAATATTTTATTATATCTTTTCATGTGACAACACTGAAGAAATGACACTTTGCTACAATGTAAAGTAGTGAGTATACAGCTTGTATAACAGTGTAAATTTGCTGTCCCCTCAAAATAACTCAACACACAGCCATTAATGTCTAAACCGCTGGCAACAAAACTGAGTATACCCCTAAGTGAAAATGTCCAAATTGGGCCCAAAAGCACAATATTTTGTGTGGCCACCATTATTTTCCAGCCCTGCCTTAACCCTTTTGGGCATGGAGTTCACCAGAGCTTCACAGGTTGCCACTGGAGTCCTCCTCCACTCCTCCTTGACAACATTACGGAGCTGGTGGATGTTAGAGACTTTGAGCTAATCCACCTTCCGTTTGAGGATGCCCCACAGATGCTCAATAGAGTTTAGCAAATATATAAGAAATCAACCAGCGCGGACCATAAAACCTAACTAAAAGCAGCTTGGTACTGAGGGTAAATTTATCAAATCCCACAATAGAAAATAGTAAAAAAGCAGTACAGCGCATACATAGATTCTACAATAAAATAAATTAAAACAATCCTAAAATAAAACAATCAATAACCATCCATATGCAAATAGTAAATGCAGGCAAAATCCAGCAATTCCTCCTGTGGCACACGTGACATGTAAAGCTTGTCGGGTGATTATAGTGAAATAGACCTCCACCTTCAGTAGTACAAGCCGCTCACCTCCATAGATGGTATATACAGAACTTAATCAAGCTTCAGTAACTGGTACTCTTGCGGTGGTTACATGGAAGAAATGCAAAAGGAATCTAGTGCTCTCTGTGTACCACTAAACATTTTTATTCCAAGATAAATAAAAGCACTTACAAGCATAGCACTGTACCCCAGTGCGAAGGACAGTCAGCGTGTGTGAGGATGGATGATCCACGTCGGATAGGCGAACGGAGCGCGGGTGACGTCACGATCCAGTCACGTTGATGATGCCGTACGCGTTACGTCCCTAAAGGGGGCGGGACTTCCTCAGCGGCGACGGCTAGACGTGACAGCACCCGCTTAAATGCCTATCTGTAATGTGGAATGGCCAATCAACACCAAAGCGTACCTCTCTCCATGGCAACGCAGGAGGGGATACTTGGCGGAGCAATGTATAGACAGGAACCATTGCGAAACCCTTTCACTGTGGGAACCTGTTATATACAGCCTTTTTTTATATAGGTGGCCCTATTATGTCTATAAAAGCTAAAACATATATAAAGAGATTAAGATTTGACATCCCGCGCTCAGAGTGAGTATCCTAGGATCATCCATCTTACATAATACAAATAATGGATTAAAATATGCATCGACAATCAAAACAACATATCAATCCCTAAATTCATATAATCAGATAGAATCAGAAAAAAACAAAAAATCAAAAATAATCTGAGAAAAAAAAAAAAAAAAAAAACATAAATAAATCAACTACTAACGATCGGAGATAAAGCAATTCACGTCAAAGTCGACGTTCAAACCCCCAGGGATGAGAACCTTGGTTTCATGTATCCAGTGGGATTCTCTACGACTTAATTGACGTAAGAAATTGCCCCCCCTCCAATGTTTATTTACTCTCTCAATACCCCAGAAGCTCAATCCTCTGGGGTTTTGACCATGCACTACCTTAAAATGTTTGGAGACATTATGTGCTTTTAATCCCTTCTTAATATTGTTGACATGTTCTCCTAAACGTACATGTAGGGGGCGGGAAGTCCTTCCTATGTATTGTAGGCCACACTCACATTGGAGCATGTACACAACCCCTACTGTTGTGCAAGTAATAAGTTGATCTATTTTATATTCCTTACCAGTAGCCGTAGCCCTGAAACATTTGCGTTTTTTATTATTGCATTTGGAGTGCCTGCAGGCTGTGCAACGCCCGCAGGCATAAAAGCCTGAGAGAAAAGAAAACAATCGGTTTTCGGATTGTATGGGGGGATCAACCACTCCTGGGGCTAGGCGATCACGCAACGATGGAGCTTTTTTATAAATGAACATCGGACGTGGTGGCAGCAGGGGACCCAGCACACGATCCTGCTTTAAAATTGACCAGTTTTTTTTAACTAATTTTTCAAACTGTTTATATTGAACATTATAGTTAAGCACCATTTTGAAATTGGAGACACTAGAGTTAGTGTCCTTTACTTTGTCAACAATCAATGAGACCCTATCCATTGCCAAAACCTTCTCAACCTCACTCTTCAAATTATGTGTGTCGTAACCTTTTTCAACAAATCTAGACGTAAGCAACGTGGATTGAGCAATAAAATCACTGTCACGTGTACAGTTACTTCTAAGTCTGACGAATTGCCCCCTGGGAATGTTGCAAAGCCATGATTTGTGATGGTAGCTTCCCAGGGGGATGTAGGAGTTACGATCCGTCGGTTTGAGATAATTACACAGTCTAAACCCTTCGCTTTCTTTCCAGATCTCAAGATCCAGAAATACTATTTTTTCTTTACTAAAACACCAGTATAATTGGATGTTTTTGGTATTGCTATCCAGTTTCTGTATAAAGGCATCCAGACCCAGCTGATCACCCTCCCAAATCATGATAAGGTCATCTATGTACCTTTTGTAGCACACTAGTTCTGGGGGGCGATGCTTGAACACCACGTCTTCCTCCCAGTGGGCCATAAAAAGGTTGGCCACACTGGGAGCGAAACGTGCGCCCATTGCAACACCCCTTTTTTGAAGAAAAAATTGACGATTAAACCAAAAGTAATTTTTGGCCAGGCAAAATTTCAAACATTTCAAAAGTAACTTCTTGTGTACCCCAGAAAGGTCGGAGTATAAAGATAGGGCCCATTGGACAGAGGATATAGTATCCTCATGTCCTATAATAGTGTATAAGGACCCTACATCGGCTGTGACCGGCTGTGAGCTTCTGGGGTATTGAGAGAGTAAATAAACATTGGAGGGGGGGCAATTTCTTACGTCAATTAAGTCGTAGAGAATCCCACTGGATACATGAAACCATGGTTCTCACCCCTGGGGGTTTGAACGTCGACTTTGACGTGAATTGCTTTATCTCCGATCGTTAGTAGTTGATTTATTTATGTTTTTTATTTTTTTATTTTATTTTTATTTTTGTTTTTCTCTGATTATTTTTGATTTTTTGATTTTTTCTGATTCTATCTGATTATATGAATTTAGGGATTGATATGTTGTTTTGATTGTCGATGCATTTTTTAATCCATTATTTGTATTATGTAAGATGGATGATCCTAGGATACTCTCTCTGAGCGCAGGATGTCAAATTTTAATCTCTTTATATATGTTTTAGCTTTTATAGACATAATAGGGCCACCTATATAAAAAAGGCTGTATATAACAGGTTCCCGCAGTGAAAGGGTTTCGCAATGGTTCCTGTCTATACATTGCTCCGCCAAGTATCCCCTCCTGCGTTGCCATGGAGAGAGGTACGCTTTGGTGTTGATTGGCCATTCCACATTACAGATAGGCATTTAAGCGGGTGCTGTCACGTCTAGCCGTCGCCGCTGAGGAAGTCCCGCCCCCTTTAGGGACGTAACGCGTACGGCATCATCAACGTGACTGGATCGTGACGTCACCCGCGCTCCGTTCGCCTATCCGACGTGGATCATCCATCCGCACACACGCTGACTGTCCTTCGCACTGGGGTACAGTGCTATGCTTGTAAGTGCTTTTATTTATCTTGGAATAAAAACGTTTAGTGGTACACAGAGAGCACTAGATTCCTTTTGCACTTCTTCCATGTAACCACCGCAAGAGTACCAGTTACTGAAGCTTGATCGAGTTCTGTATATACCATCTCTTGTTTATCCCTGTAAGGGAACTGCTCAGCTGACCTGACTGATTTACTCAGGGGTCCATCTATGGAGGTGAGCGGCTTGTACTACTGAAGGTGGAGGTCTATTTCACTATAATCACCCGACAAGCTTTACATGTCACGTGTGCCACAGGAGGAATTGCTGGATTTTGCCTGCATTTACTATTTGCATATGGATGGTTATTGATTGTTTTATTTTAGGATTGTTTTAATTTATTTTATTGTAGAATCTATGTATGCGCTGTACTGCCTTTTTACTATTTTCAATAGGGTTTAGGTCTGGAGACATACTTGGCCAGTCCATCACCTTTACCCTCAGCTTTTTAAGCAAGGCAGTTGTCATCTTGTAGATGTGTTTGGGGTCGTTATCATGTTGGATTACTGCCCTGAGGCCCAGTCTCTGAAGGGAGGGGATCATGCTCTGCTTCAGTATGTCACAGTATATGTTGGCATTCATGGTTCCCTCAATGAACTGTAGCTCCCCAGTGCCAGCAGCACTCATGCAGCCCCAGACAATGACACTCCCACCACCATGCTTGACTGTAGGCAAGACACACTTGTCTTTGTACTCCTCACCTGGTTGCCGCCACACACGCTTGACACCACCTAAACCAAATAAGTTTATTTTGGTCTCATCAGACCACAGGACATGGTTCCAGTAATCCATGTCCTTAGTCTGCTTGTCTTCAGCAAACTGTTTGCGGGATTTCTTGTGCATCATCTTTGGAAGAAGCTTCCTTCTGGGACAACAGCCATGCAGACCAATTTGATGCAGTGTGCGGCGTATGGTCTGAGCACTGACAGGCTGACCCTCCCACCCCTTCAACCTCTGCAGCAATGCTGGCAGGACTCATACGTCTATTTACCAAAGACAACCTCTGGATATGATGCTGAGCACATGCATTCAACCCCTTTGGTTGACCATGGTGAGAATTGTTCTGAGTGGAACCTGTCCTGCTAAACCGCTGTTTGGCCTTTATCACCGTGTTGCAACTCAGTTTCAGGGTCTTGGCAATCTTCTTATAGCCTAGGCCATCTTTATGTAGAGCAACAATGATTTTTTTTTAGATCCTCAGAGAGTTCTTTGACAATGAGGTGCCATGTTGAATTTTCAGTGACCAGTATGAGAGAGTTACATTAGTTACATAGTTACATACATAGTAGGCGAGGTTGAAAAAAGACACAAGTCCATCAAGTCCAACCTATGTGTGTGATGAGAGCAATAACACCAAATTTAACACACCTACTTCCCATTCACACCTGAGACCTTGTAACACTACCGAGTCACATGACACTGGTGAGAGAAAATGGCTAATTGGGCCCAATTTGGACATTTTCACTTAGGGTTGTACTCACTTTTGTTGCCAGCAGTTTAGATATTAATGGCTGAGTGTTGAGTTTTTTTTGAGGGGACAACAAATTTACAATGTTATACAAGCTATACACTCACTACTTTACATTGTAGCAAAGTGTCATTTCTTCAGTGTTGTCACATGAAAAGATATAATAAAATATTTACAAAAATGTGAGGGGTGTACTCACTTTTATGAGAAACTGTATATTTTAAAAAATTTTCATTTTTGGTTTAGGTTTCGGCCAACTGCATCCTGAATTTTCAGTTTCGGCACCAAAATTTTCATTTCGGTGCACCAATAGTGACAATGAACTTCCCTCTGCAGTGAAATCACACAGCAGTATTGTCACCCTGTAGACTGGATAGTCTTAGATGGATTTATAGTAATAAATGGATTAATGGATTTAAAATAAAAGCTAACAAATAAAGCATATTTCAGCTAACACTTGTTAAGCAGTTACAGCAACAGTTCCTATTTACTTTTAGAAAAAAGTTTATACCAAAAAATGAACAATTTGACAGTTGTAAACACTCCTGGTGATGTTATATGGATTGTCACAAACTCTGTAACATTTACTTTTGCTGGACAGCTTGGTCTGCATGTGGAGAAAATTAAAATAAAGAAAAAAAAAATCAGGTAAAATTTTAAAACATGTAAACAGCTATAGAGATACCAGAATACATTTTTTGTTTCAATAGTTGTTATTTATTTCCGTGTATTGCCAAACCCATGGTCAGTTGCAAAAAAACCTTTTATTAAAACTGCCCTTTAAGTTTCCTTATGGTAATTAAATGTTAGTTTTCCCTTTTGTTGTTTACTTTAGTGAATACATCTCATGGTGTTAGATAAAAAAAAAAACATTAAAGGCATAAATTTTACAAGCTCTAATAACCATGACCACATGTGATGTTTTGTTAACAATCAGTGTTTATCTTAATTTTCTGTCTTCGGAAAACAGATCATAGTTTACAGCAATTAGACTTCTAAAGCTTCTTAAACATGATAAAGATCAGCAGATAAGTAGATACTGTGTATTAAAATATGGGTGAATTCTTAAGCGAGTATTAAGATTAGTTTTTAGGAAGCTGAAATTTGCATTATATAGGTTTGTTGTATAACTGCAGTATGTGTTATAACCATAAAAAAAAAATGTGAAGTTCACTAATATATGACAGATGAATCATGTGACAAATAATTTTAGATAGGTCTTCTTGAAGAAACCACAACCCACAAATTCAGGAGCTAAGCTACTAAATTAACCACTTGCTTATTGGACCCTATTACCCCCCAGGCCAATTTTCAGCTTTCTGCACTGTCACATTTTGAATGACAATTGTGCGGTCATGCAACACAGATAGAGCTTCCTATTGTTGGTATTTAATCACCACTGGGTTTTTTTTATTTTTTGCTAAACAAACAAAAAAAAGACCAAACATTTTGAAAAAAAAAAAAACTTTTCTTAGTTTCTGTTATAAAAGTTTGTGACTAAGTAATTTTTCTTCTTCACTGATGTGCGCTGATGAGGCTGCACTGATGGGCACTGATAGGCTGCGCTGATGAGCACTGATAGGCTGCATTGATGGGCACTAATTGGGCTGCACTGATGAGGGGGCACTGATGGACACTGATAAGCTGCACTGATGGCCATTGATGGGCACTGATGGGCACTGACGAAGAGGCACTGATGAGGCTGAACTGATAAGGTGGCACTGATAGGCAACACTGATGAGCACTATGGTGCACTGATGGGCATTGATATGTTGCACTCAATGGCGACCCTAGGGGGGGGCCAGAGGGGGCCCTGACCCCCCCAACATTATGCTGGGCCCCACCATGTGCCCCCCCCAAAAAAAAATTTTTTTTTTTTTTAATTTTTTTTTTTTTTTACAAAAAGGCAATTTCTTTTTGTTTGTATTCATATCGGATGTGCCGCATCTTACTCGGGCCACCGCTGGGGTAACACAGTCTCTATTGAGAAGGAGAACGTCCCCAGTCAGCTCCTGCAGGTGATTCCTCCCCCCACCCTCTGCTCGCTGACACTGCATAATGCAAGCGCTCACACAACCACGGCTCCTTCCCCTGCATCCTCATTGGCAGGGAGAAGAGCGAGTTGCAGGAAGGACTCCACCAGGACTCTCAGTTACTGAAAAAACAGACTGATTTCTCCCGTCCTTAGGACAGGAGAACGAGCCTGTAAATTCCAAGAAATGCCAGACCAGCGCTGTCAATAGCAGGGGCAGGACAGCAAGAGGAGGCTGGGGAACCCCACAGTGACAGAACACCTGGGCCGGGTGGCAAGACAACCTTTGCAACCCTGATAGTTCTCCCACTGCTTTGGACCCTTATATTTTCTTGGTATGCTGGTGACATATATCTCTTGTTCTCTGTCACCCTGGGGGGCCCCCAATACAGTAGGAAGGGAGCTCACTGCAGAACATGTGAAAGGGCCGTTGTGGGATCGTAGTAAAGGGGTAAAGGGCCCCAGGATAGATAAAATATATAGATAGATCTATCTATCTATCTATCTATCTATCTATCTGCATTTTATATTGCCCCCCTATTTTTGTCCCTGTCCCCCCATGTGCCCCCCCTAAATATGAAAGCTGGAGACGCCACTGGTTGCACTGAAGGCCACTGATATGCTGCACTGATGGACACTAATTGGCACTGATGGGGCTGCACTGATAATTAGGGCACTGATGATCAATGCCCTGATTATCAGTGTAAATGGCTGTTGTCAAAGGAAAGCCGGTTATTGGCTTTCCTTTTCTCACACAGTGACAGCGCAGGAGGAAATGAAATGCCGATAACCGGCATTTGGACAAGGAAAAGGAACAAAAAAAGTGGGACTTTAAATGAAACATGCACTCCAGGAGACAACACCGCAACCATGAATATGGCAGGTACCCAAAAATAGAGCAGAACCAAAAACGTTGAGTAGAAGCATCACATGACATCAATTGGCATAAAATGGTTTAATAATGTAAGATGGTAACAAAGGTACAGATTGTAACATGGTCCATATTGGTACTATAAAAAACCCAGATCTATGAAAACCAAGTCTTACATCATAAATAAAATGTATCATAAATACAATGTAGTAAAAATAGGTTTATATTGTAAACATTGTATATTGTAAACATTGTAGAAAACAGTTTCATAGACAGCAGGTCTCCATAACAATCCATTGTAATCTTAGTTGGTAGATAATATCCAATTAAATGTAGAGTAGGGATAAAAATAAAAAAAAAACTGATGCAATTATAGACAACGGGGGGGCAAGTATTGGCTCGTAATCCCATAGTGGAACAACCTAGTTGGTTCATGCCATAAATAATGTAGATAGCCAAGTTCACTGAGGTGTGTCTCCATGGTAGATGATTATAGTCATCGTTGATTGGTGTAGTCCAATTGGTATGTATATAGTAGTGGAATGATAATAATATGGTATAAACGTAGGGGCATCTATTGGCTCAACGCGTTTCGTGGCGAACGCCACTCTTCAGGAGCAAGTATGAGGTAGGTGTCTATAAGTATTAAAAAAAATCTATATTAGAAAACATCTATAATAATGAATATTGTATATTCAGTCTGTGTAAATGTGGAGGAGGGGAGAAAAGGGGGGGTAGAGCCCGATTCTAAAAACTACTTACAGGTACTCCTATGAGGTTGGGCATAGGCGTGGAAGGCTGGGGGTCAACCGGCGAAACATCAGCCTGTTGGGAGCTGAGGTGGACTAGCCCAGAGCACACAGATTGAGATCCGATACCAGACAGCAGTCCCCAAAGGAACATCCCCATGGATACGGAAATGGGTGTGATCCACGTGATAGCCATCTAAGAGCAAAGGGATACATAGTGAATATGTGCATGTGTGTATGTATGTGGGGAGGTGACTAGTGTGAGTGGTGAAAAAAGTGTGTTGGTGCAAGTGTCGGTCAAAAATCTCAATCTCATATAGATGTTTTTTTAATACTTATAGACACCTACCTCATACTTGATCCTGAAGAGTGGCGTTCGCCATGAAACGCGTTGAGCCAATAGATGCCCCTACGTTTATACCATATTATTATCATTCCACTACTATATACATACCAATTGGACTACACCAATCAACGATGACTATAATCATCTACCATGGAGACACACCTCAGTGAACTTGGCTATCTACATTATTTATGGCATGAACCAACTAGGTTGTTCCACTATGGGATTACGAGCCAATACTTGCCCCCCCGTTGTCTATAATTGCATCAGTTTTTTTTTATTTTTATCCCTACTCTACATTTAATTGGATATTATCTACCAACTAAGATTACAATGGATTGTTATGGAGACCTGCTGTCTATGAAACTGTTTTCTACAATGTTTACAATATACAATGTTTACAATATAAACCTATTTTTACTACACTGTATTTATGATACATTTTATTTATGATGTAAGACTTGGTTTTCATAGATCTGGGTTTTTTATAGTACCAATATGGACCATGTTACAATCTGTACCTTTGTTACCATCTTACATTATTAAACCATTTTATGCCAATTGATGTCATGTGATGCTTCTACTCAACGTTTTTGGTTCTGCTCTATTTTTGGGTACCTGCCATATTCATAGTTGCGGTGTTGTCTCCTGGAGTGCATGTTTCATTTAAAGTCCCCCTTTTTTTGTTCCTTTTCCTTGTCCAAATTATCGGGGATGGAGGCGCTTGGCTCTACACACCTCGCGCCTCATTCAAAGTCCCACCCTCCTGTTTTAGGTTTTTTAAGTTTATCGTATTCATTAAGGGATGGAAACATGCACCCCTTACCTTTTTATATTATTTGAATATTGATATTGTCCATTATCTTTATTTATTTAGGTGCCTCTTCTATATTCAAGCATCAATTAATTTTTACACTGCGAATCTTGTTTTCTTTCTTTGGTGTCAGTCTGGAGGAGTCTATCATACTATGCTACTGCCCCACACTATTATTCTTATTGTGTGTGCATAGCCACGCTGTCTTTCTGTGTTGTTATTGTGTTGGGTTGGGAGGTGGGCTGGTCTGGCCCTGCCGGCCTCTTGGCCTATCTTTGGGAGCTGCGATGCGCTCCTGGGGTCCTCCCCTTTTTCCCCCTCTCCTCATTCTGAGTGACGTGGAGGATCGGGTGTACGTCCAGTTGCGCATCGAAGTCACGCTTCCGGCGCTGGCGCGCACTGCGTCACTATCTGTGACGTCGGCGCGCCGCCGCTGTCGATTCCATCTAGCATCCTACACGAGATGATGACCGTCGGACAGTGGGCAGCTGACGCTGCTCAGCTGTTTGGCGCCATCGCCTCCTATTGGCTGCCAGCGTGCCGTTGGTGGACACCCATGATCACATTGGAGTACATATTCTCCTTCCGATTCATTCCCAGCCCCCACACACTGGTCATCCCCACGGCTTGTATGCACTCCCGGTTTACATGGCATACACCTCTTCCAGGTAACTCTCTTGGCTTTTTCCACCATCCTTTGTCCTTCTTTTCCCTCCTTTTCTTCCCCTTTGGTGTTCAATCCTCTCACGACTCTACACTGTTCCCACTCTCTGTTATCTTTCCTTGTTTTTTGACCGACACTTGCACCAACACACTTTTTTCACCACTCACACTAGTCACCTCCCCACATACATACACACATGTACATATTCACTATGTATCCCTTTGCTCTTAGATGGCTATCACGTGGATCACACCCATTTCCGTATCCATGGGGATGTTCCTTTGGGGACTGCTGTCTGGTATCGGATCTCAATCTGTGTGCTCTGGGCTAGTCCACCTCAGCTCCCAACAGGCTGATGTTTCGCCGGTTGACCCCCAGCCTTCCACGCCTATGCCCAACCTCATAGGACTACCTGTAAGTAGTTTTTAGAATCGGGCTCTACCCCCCCTTTTCTCCCCTCCTCCACATTTACACAGACTGAATATACAATATTCATTATTATAGATGTTTTCTAATATAGATTTTTTTTAATACTTATAGACACCTACCTCATACTTGCTCCTGAAGAGTGGCGTTCGCCACGAAACGCGTTGAGCCAATAGATGCCCCTACGTTTATACCATATTATTATCATTCCACTACTATATACATACCAATTGGACTACACCAATCAACGATGACTATAATCATCTACCATGGAGACACACCTCAGTGAACTTGGCTATCTACATTATTTATGGCATGAACCAACTAGGTTGTTCCACTATGGGATTACGAGCCAATATTTGCCCCCCCGTTGTCTATAATTGCATCAGTTTTTTTTTATTTTTATCCCTACTCTACATTTAATTGGATATTATCTACCAACTAAGATTACAATGGATTGTTATGGAGACCTGCTGTCTATGAAACTGTTTTCTACAATGTTTACAATATACAATGTTTACAATATAAACCTATTTTTACTACACTGTATTTATGATACATTTTATTTATGATGTAAGACTTGGTTTTCATAGATCTGGGTTTTTTATAGTACCAATATGGACCATGTTACAATCTGTACCTTTGTTACCATCTTACATTATTAAACCATTTTATGCCAATTGATGTCATGTGATGCTTCTACTCAACGTTTTTGGTTCTGCTCTATTTTTGGGTACCTGCCATATTCATGGTTGCGGTGTTGTCTCCTGGAGTGCATGTTTCATTTAAAGTCCCACTTTTTTGGTTCCTTTTCCTTGTCCAAATTATCGGGGATGGAGGCGCTTGGCTCTACACACCTCGCGCCTCATTCAAAGTCCCACCCTCCTGTTTTAGGTTTTTTAAGTTTATCGATAACCGGCATTTGTTTACATGTGATTGGACACAGCTGATCACATGGTAAAGAGCCAATGTCATTAGCTCTTTACCCTGATCGGTGATGTGCTGTGTCTGAGGGACATGGCTTACCACCAATCGCTGTGTTGAGTGACCCAGGGGGCACGCATGAATGGCATAACTGGGAGAACGTCATATGATGCCAACTTGGAAGGAGGAGAGTCCCCTCTGGTCATCAGTCTGCTGTAGGCCAGACGGGAACTTGTTAAGCAACCCACAATAAAATCCTGGCTATGACGAATGAAACCACTGTTGCCCATATATGAAATCAACATATGGAGATAAAATGAGTATTCCTACAGTGCATGCACAAAAGAAGCCAAAGAGTGGTAGAGGAAGTATATACTTATCAGCCCATAGCACTTCAAAAGGAGCCACCATTGTACTCCAGATTAGGGATGAGCCGAACACCCCCCGGTTCGGTTCGCACCAGAACCCGCGAACGGACCGAAAGTTCGCACGAACGTTAGAACCCCATTGACGTCTATGGGACTCGAACGTTCGAAATCAAAAGTGCTCATTTTAAAGGCTAATTTGCATGGTATTGTCCTAAAAAGGGTTTGGGGACCCGGGTCCTACCCCAGGGGACATGTATCAATGCAAAAAAAACTTTTAAAAACGGCCGTTTTTTCGGGAGCAGTGATTTTAATGATGCTTAAAGTAAAAAAAAAAAAGTGAAATATTCCTTTAAATATCGTACCTGGGGGGTGTCTATAGTATGCCTGTAAAGTGACGCGTGTTTCCCATGTTTAGAACAGTCCCTGCACCAAATGTCATTTTTAAAGGAAAAAATCTCATTTAAAACTGCTTGCGGGTTTAATGTCATGTCGGGTCATGGCAATATGGATGAAAATCAGTGAGACAAACGGCATGGGTACCCCCCAGTCCATTACCAGTCCCTTTGGGTCTTGTATGGATATTAAGGGGAACCCCGCACCCAAATTAAAATAAGGAAAGGTGTGGGGCCACCAGGCCCTATATACTCTGAACAGCAGTATACAGGCGGTGCAAACAAGACAGGGACTGTAGGTTTGTTGTTAAGTAGAATCTGTTTGTAATTTTGAACATTTTTAACGTGTTTAGCTCCAGCCAAAAAATCTTTTCTAAGCTTTTTGGAAAACATAGGGAAGGGTTATCACCCCTGTGACATTTGTTTTGCTGTCTTTCCTCCTCTTCAGAAGATTTCACCTCACTTTTTTGTCCCAATGAAAAATGTTTTTTGAAAATTTGGGTTTTTTTGTGGAACAAGGATTGGAAAGCATCAGTGGAAAGGAGAACTTGTTTTCCCATATTAACTCTTACAGGAGAGAATTTCCCTTCCTAGGGGTAGATTTCATCTCACTTCCTGTTGTCTCCTTCCGTTTGCAAGTAGGAGTCGTTTGTAAGTTAGATGTTTGAAAGTAGGGTCCTGCCCTATATACTCAGCAGAAATTTGGGCCTTAGGTGTTGCTGTGGCCACAACACTGTAAGCCCTCACAGGGCCCTGCTGTGAAATATTAGATCAAGAATTGTAATTACATGCCCCTGTTGAACAGCAGCTGAAAAATTAGGCCTTAGGCACTGGTGCTGGTGCCACAACACTGCAACCCCTCACAGACACTCTAGTTGGAACGCAGGAACGAGCCCTGCTGCAAATTATTGCTTCAAAAATTGTAATTACACGCCCCTGTTAGACAGGGGCAGAAAAATTGGGCCTTAGGCACTGGTGCTGGTGCCACAACACTGCAACCCCTCACAGACACTCTAGTTGGAACGCAGGAACGAGCCCTGCTGCAAAGTATTGCATCAAAAATTGTAATTACACGCCCCTGTTAGACAGGGGCTGAAAAATTGGGCCTTAGGCACTGGTGGTGGCGCCCAGAACCAAAAATGTTCTTACAAGCTATCAGCGTGATGATTGAGGAGGAAGAGGATAATTACTCAGGGATAGTCACTCAGCATCAGCATAGGCAGTCTTTGAAGGGATCTGAGATTTCAAAAAAAATTATTCGGTTACATCAGCATCAGGTGCTTGGTAGCTGGTGGTGATCCAAGACTCATTCATTTTTATGAAGGTCAGCCGATCGACCGAGTCGGTGGACAGACGCACCCTGTGATCGGTTACCACGCCTCCAGCAGCACTGAATGTGCGTTCCGAAAGAACGCTGGATGCAGGACAGGCCAGTAGCTCAATTGCATACTGTGCAAGCTCTGGCCAGTGATCCATCCTCAAGACCCAGTAACCCAGAGGATTTTCGGTGGGAAAGGTGTCCAAGTCTGATCTTGCCCCTAGGTATTCCTGCACCATGTAAAACAGACGCTGGCGATGGTTGCTGGAACCGATCATACCTTGGGGCTGCGGACCAAAAAATTGTCTGAACGCATCGGTCAGACGGCCACCTTCTCCACCGCTCCTTCTTTGACTGACCGAAGCCTCAGCAACACGTTGTCCAGAAACAGGAGTTTGTAACCTCCCAGTCTCTGGGAACGCGTTGCACAGACCTTTCTGCAAGGCCTCCCGAAGATGTTTCATCCTCTGCTCCCTCTGCGATGGCAAGATAAGGTCCGCAACCTTACCCTTGTAACGTGGATCAAGGAGGGTTGCCAGCCAGTATTGGTCCTTCTCCTTGATACCACGAATACGAGGATCCTTACGCAGGCTTTGCAGGATCAGGGAGGCCATGCAGCGTAGGTTTGCTGAGGCATTCGGTCCGGAGTCCTCTGGGTCACTAAGAACGACATGGTCCGCAGCCACCTCCTCCCAGCCACGTACAAGTCCATGTGTTTCTTGGGACTGATCCCTTAAAGACTGCTGCTGATGCTGAGTGCCAGGCTCCACCTCCATACTGACACAATCTTCCTCCTCCTCCTCTTCCTCCTCGTCCTCTTCCTGTGTGATCGGCGGGCACGCAGGAACACTGTCTGGATAAAGGGGGCCTTGAGAGCTAAGGAAGTCCTCCTCTTCCTGCCTCTGTTCTGCCTCAAGTGCCCTGTCCATTATTCCACGCAGCGTGTGCTCCAACAGGTGGACAAGGGGGACAGTGTCACTGATGCATGCACTGTCACTGCTCACCATCCTCGTGGCCTCCTCGAATGGTGACAGGACAGTGCATGCATCCCTGATCATGGCCCACTGGCGTGGGGAAAAAAAACCAAGCTCCCCTGACCCTGTCCTGGTGCCATAGTCGCACAGGTACTCATTGATGGCCCTCTGCTGCGTGTGCAGCCGCTGCAGCATGGCCAACGTTGAGTTCCACCTGGTGGGCATGTCACAGATTAGGCGGTTCTTGGGCAGGTTAAACTCCTTTTGGAGGTCCGTCAGCCGAGCACTGGCATTATATGACCGGCGGAAATGCACACAGACTTTCCTGGCCTGCCTCAGGACATCCTGTAAGCCCGGGTACCTGCCCAAGAACCGCTGCACCACCAAGTTAAGGACGTGAGCCAAACAGGGCACATGGGTCATTTGTCCCTGTCGGAGGGCAGAGAGGAGGTTGGTGCCATTGTCGCAAACCACCATTCCTGCCTTAAGTTGGCGTGGCGTCAACCACCTCTGAACCTGCCCCTGCAGAGCTGACAGAACCTCTGCCCCAGTGTGGCTCCTGTCCCCCAAGCACACCAGCTCAAGCACCGCATGGCATCTTTTGGCCTGCGTACTTGCGTAGCCCCTTGAACGCCTACGGAGCACCGCTGGTTCCGAGGAAGAGGCCATGGAGGAAGAAGAAGAGGAGGGGGTGGAGGAGAGAGGTGTGTCACAATCAGCATTTTGGAGGCGTGGTGGCGGAACAACCTCCAACACTACTGCACCTTGTCCTGCATCCTTCCCAGCTGCCAGCAGAGTCACCCAATGCGCCGTGAAACTTAGGTAACGTCCCTGTCCATGCCTGCTGGACCATGAGTCAGCGGTAATATGCACCTTACCGCTGACCGCCCTGTCCAGCGAGGCATGGACATTGCCTTCCACATGCCGGTAGAGAGCCGGAATCGCCTTCCGTGAGAAAAAGTGGCGTTTGGGTACCTGCCACTGAGGAACCGCACATTCCACAAACTCACGGAAGGGGGCAGAGTCTACCAACTGAAAAGGCAGCAGTTGAAGTGCTAGCAATTTTGCCAAGCTAGCATTCATCCGCTGGGCATGTGGATGGCTGGGAGCAAACTTCTTTCGGCGGTGCAGCAGCTGGGGCAGGGAAATTTGCCTGGTACAATCTGACGTCGGTGTACCAAAAGCAGATTGCCCACAAGTACTTGGCTGTGACACACCTAATTCTACACCTTCATTCCTCTCACTGCAGGTCTCAGAGAGGACTGAAGGTCTAGTGGGGTTGGAAATCTCAGCTGATGAGGAGCAAGGAGAGATCCTCTTTGTTCTTTGGTGTGGGTCTTTTAGATACGCTTGCCAACGAACTGCATGGCAGGTCAACATATGTCTGGTCAAGCATGTGGTACCCAAGCGGGAGATATTTTGGCCACGCGAGATACGCTTGAGACATATGTTGCAAATAGCAGCGGTGCGATCTGATGCACTCGTCTCAAAAAAGGCCCACACCAAAGAACTTTTTGAATAACGCGCAGAGACTGCAGCGCCCTGCACATGTGGAGCTTTGGGGTGTGATGCAGTCAATGTGCTGCCCTTAGGCTGGCCCCTGGAGGGCATCCTGCCTCGTTGGTGATGTGCTGCCGCCTCCTCCTCCTCCTCCTCCTCCTCCTCCTCCTCCTCCTCCTCCTCTCTCCTATCAGGCACCCACGTTGAGTCAGTGACCTCATCATCCCCTCCCTCCTCATCACTGGAGCAAACCTGGCAGTATGCTGCAGCAGGGGGAGCATGACTGCCAGATTGCTGTCCTTCTTGGGCACCCCCTCTGTCCGCGCTCATGTTACTGCCTTCATCGAGCTCAGTATCGTCATCAGAGCCTTCCAAACGCTGGGCATCCTCCTGGAGCATGTACCCAACACTGTGGTCAAACAGTTCGAGGGAATCCTCATGAGGACATGGTGGAGCTAGGGAAGGAGTCACTGATGACATTGAGCTGAGGGAAGAGGCCGCTGCTTTGCCAGACAAAGCACCCTGGGCATGGGTGAGAGAGGATGAGGAGGATGAGGACAGCTTGGTCATCCACTCGACCAAGTCTTCCGCATGTTGCGGCTCAACATGGCCAGCTGCCGAAAAAAAGGCCAAGCGTGTCCCATGGCCACGTGCTGATGAGGATGCACCGTCTCCACGACCAGCACTAGACACAGAGCCTGCTTGCCCTCTCTTATTGGCTTGTGACTGTCTGCCTCTCCTTCTTGGCCTTCCAGACATACTAATGGCCTGTAGCTGCACTAAGCTGGGATAGAACACCTGTAATTTTCTTCAAGTAGCTTTATATACTGTAACCAGACAAGCCTGCCTGTCAGTAGGAAGATAACAGGAACGGATCTAGCTGAACACTGTGAACAGGACGCACTGTACTAAATGTAAATAGTCTAGCTGCCTGACCGTGGTACTAATAGGATCAAATAGAACACCTGTAATTTTCTTCAGGTAGCTTTATATACTGTAACCAGACAAGCCTGCCTGTCAGTAGGAAGATAACAGGAACGGATCTAGCTGTACACTGTGAGCAGGACGCACTGTACTAAATGTAAATAGTCTAGCTGCCTGACCGTGGTACTAATAGGATCAAATAGAACACCTGTAATTTTCTTCAGGTAGCTTTATATACTGTAACCAGACAAGCCTGCCTGTCAGTAGGAAGATAACAGGAACGGATCTAGCTGAACACTGTGAGCAGGACACACTGTACTAAATGTAAATAGTCTAGCTGCCTGACCGTGGTACTAATAGGATCAAATAGAACACCTGTAATTTTCTTCAGGTAGCTTTATATACTGTAACCAGACAAGCCTGCCGGTCAGTAGGAATTTAACAGGAACGGATCTAGCTGAACACTGTGAGCAGGACGCACTGCACTAAATGTAAATAGCAGGAACGGATCTAGCTGAACACTGTGAGCAGGACGCACTGCACTAAATGTAAATAGTCTAGAAGATAACAGGAACGGATCTAGCTGAACACTGTGAGCAGGACGCACTGCATTAAATGTAAATAGTCTAGATAGAAGATAACAGGAACGGATCTAGCTAAACTGAATACAGTGTATATATATATATGCAACACCTGGGATGCATATATATACACAATACACTGTAAGTGCAGCTAACTGACTGACTGTTCTGCCTAATCTATCTAACTCAAATCAAATGACACTGTCTCTCTCTCTCTCTATCTCTCAGCACACCGGAACACACACTACACAGGGCCGCCGTGCAGGCGGCCTTATATAGTGTGGGGTGTGTACTAAATGCCCTGAGCCGTAATTGGCCAAAGCCACCCTGGCTTTGGCCAATTACAGCTCTCTCTACTGACAGCGCTGTGATTGGCCAAGCATGCGGGTCATAGTGCATGCTTGGCCAATCATCAGCCAGCAATGCACTGCGATGCCGCAGTGAATTATGGGCCGTGACGCGCCACACGAATTTAGCGCGAACGGCCCATAACGTTCGCAATTCGGCGAACGATCGAACAGCCGATGTTCGAGTCGAACATGGGTTCGACTCGAACACGAAGCTCATCCCTACTCCAGATGATTCCCATCCCCAGCAAATACTTTCATAGGAAGATGTACTTTGCCTATTTAAAAAGCAACAGGTTTGCGAATGTCAAGAGCATACTCTCACCTTTGCTTTGCTCTTCCACCATTCCATTCCAATGGAACTAAAGCAAATATCCAATACCAGGATACCAGGATATGAAGGAGCATACCTCTCTCTATTGGCTGGGCCATTCAGTGCTGCCAAATGGGTAGTCCACATCTTTATGTAATCTATGACAAGTAGATTACACAGTGCTTTCCCGATAGCTATATGGAGTGACAGAAGAGTCTTGCTTTGTGCACTGGTCCAAATCATTTGGTGGAGGGGGGGATTGTGGTGTGGGGTTGTTTTTCAGGAGTTGGGCTTGGCTCCTTAGTTCCAGTGAAGGGAACTCCTTAAGGCATCAGCATACCAAAACATTTTGGACAATTCCATGCTCCCAACTTTGTGGGAACAGTTTGGGGATGGCCCCTTCCTGTTCCCACATGACTTCGCACCAGTGCACAAATCAAGGTCCATAAAGACATGGATGAGTGAGTTTGGGGTGGAGGAACTTGACTGGTCTGCACAGAGTCCTGACTTCAACCCGATAGAACACCTTTGGGATGAATTAGAGTGGAGACTGCGAGCCAGGCCATTACATTCCATGGGAGCTAAAGCAAATACCCAATACCAGGATATGAAGGAGCATACCTCTCTCTATTGGCTGGGCCATTCAGTGTTGTCACACAGGCAGTCCACATTTTTGTGTAATCTATGACAAGTGGATTACACAGTGTTTTCCTGGTAGCTGTATGGAGTGGCAGGAGAGCAAAAGTAGGTAAGTGCTGCATGTCAAGGGTAAATCTAGTTGAACCGTATGCTTTGTCCTGCATGGACAACCCACAGCAGAGAAAGGGCCTTGGTCTACTATGCACCCATGGGAGAGTGCTCTGGCTCTGTGGCTCTGCTATGTACCTATGCACTGACAACCCCCCCCCCCACACACACACACACACACACACACTTACACACACACACACATAAAAGCTGGGCTGTCAGTCAGCATGATGAAATAAACAGGGTGAGTGCACAAACAAAATGTTTTAAATGTTTAATTCTTAGTGATTTTGGCAGCTTCTCATTTTTAAAGAAAATCTGTTGTTTTTTTTTTTTTACATTAGAACATAATTCTTTTTCCATTGTCTGTTCATGTTATTAACACTTGAATAAACAAATCATTTAAAGCAAAAATTGGGATTACATTAACTCGAGGTTCTGTTATGTATTTATAAGACACATGCAAGATTCACTGGTGCCTAATGAATATTTGGAGTCATAACTTCTTTTCTAGTATCTACTTTTCCCTAACGATGCCACGTCTTCTTTGACGTTTGCAGTACACTGCTGGAGCTGCACTCACTGATGTCCCCATTCCACAAGATACAGAAGCTGGCATCTATGTGGCTCATATCCAGCAAAACATTTTTGGTCTATTTACACCTTCCTTTCCCTTATGGTGCACCGGCACTGGATATAAGCATCAATCCAATAAAGGAAATAGAGAGTAATTGGCTCTGCACTCAATTATGTTTAAGAACTTAATTTAAGGTTCATCAGATAATGACATATGGCTATCAATACTTAAAAAGTGTGATTCTTCAAAGCATTGGAACACGCACCCCCTGACAACCACCCCTAGACACATATTTGATTGAGATTTGGGGTTGTAAAATTAATGCTCCGAAATCTGATTTCATAGCCACAAATGTTTACATAGTTACGTAGTTACATAGTTGGTAAGGTTGCATAAAGACATTGGTCCATCCAGTTCAACCTGTGTTGGTGTTGGTCTTGGTTTACAGTGACAACAACCATATTTTAGGTTTGCCTCTGTAGGCAAAGCTAAATACCTGAAAAGATATCTACATCCAGAAATAAAAACTATATATTGAAGCCTAGAAGTCCTTAGATGTGGTGGTTGCATTAGTTTACTTCTTTCAGGCTTTTCCCCTTTATTTTAAAACAGTAATTAACTCCTCCATTGTATCTATGGAAGCCTGATTGTCACCATGGCTGAACTTCAAACATGCCTGCCTTTGTTCATCTTCGTTACATGAGAGTTGTTGGTTTTAGATGTGTATAGAAGAAAGAGAACTGCACTGGTCCAAATCATTTGGAGGAGGGGGGATTATGGTGTGGGGTTGTTTTTCAGGGTTTGGGCTTGGCCCCTTAGTTCCAGTGAAGGGAACCCATAAGGCATCATCATACCAAGACATTTTGGACAATTTCATGCTCCCAAATTTGTAGGAGCAATTTGGGGATGGCCCCTTCCTGTTCCAACATGATGTGCACCAGAGCACAATGTAAGGTCCATAAAGTCATGGATGAGCGAGATGGGGATGGAGGAACTTGACTGGCCTGCACAGAGTCCTAACCTCAACCCGATAGAACACATTTGGGATGAATTAGAGAGGACACTTTGAGCCAGACCTTCTTGTGCAACATCAGTTCCTGACCTCACAATTGCACTTCTGGAAAGAATGGTCAAACATTCCCATAGACACACTCTTAAACCTTGAAGAATTGAAGCTGCTATAGCTGCAAAATGGTAGGCCAACACAATATTGAACCCTACGGACTAAGACAGGGATGCCATTAAATTTCATGTGAGTGTAAACTTCTCTCTTAAGTTTATTAAAGTTTTTCCATACAACTTCATCGGTCAATCAATAAAAACTCTCTAGGCAAGAAGGAAGTGCATTCCTCACAACACAAGGAAGAAGCGACTCACGTTGTATGGGAAGCAGCGTCCACTGCTTGCTTCCTGGTGTGTCTCTTCCTGGTCGTGGAACGAACTCATCACATCTGGTCGTCGCAAGGTCACCGTCTGACTAGTTTTGTCGTTACGACTTCCTCCGAGGGCGTGGCTTTACGACGCGATGTCCTGGCCTTATATACCAACCGAACAACATGAAAATGTCAATCCTACGCATGCATCCTGATTACCTGCACTAGCGGCAAGCAAAATTGGTTTTGATTCTGTAATAGCAGCAACAGAGCATAGAAGACTAGTACATACATATATATAACAGTACTATACGATCATAATAATCGGTAAGCATTCTTAAGACATCACCTGAAATCTAAAACATTATATAAAAAAAGAACAACATCTTCATGATCAGTACAATAAAAGGACAACATTCTACATAATTAGTAAAACATCCCCATATTATCCGTACAAGAAAATACATTAAAACGGGGTTAGATTTTAAAAGATTAATTATCAAAACCTAAAATTACTGATTAAATATAACCATCACTACTATGAATAATATAGTGACACTACATATATATTGATATCAGTATGGGCTACAATATCAAAGATGACATATTAAAATGACATAATAAAATATACAATAAGGGACTAGCGGGATACCCACACAAAATACATAATTAATAAAAATGTAATAAAGGGCACAAGAAATAGAGGCAGTTACTGTATAACCTCAGTAATCACTGATAAAACAGTTAATGCCTAACTCCATGTTTAACCCTTTAGGGGAAAGTGTACCGATTAAAAAAATCCAATAAGTTTCACGTTTGGAGAGTTCCCTCACCTGATTGGACCCTCTCCACACTGGTGTTACATGATTTACTCCACAGAACTTTAATCCCATAGGGTCTTGATTGTGATACAGTTTAAAGTGCAATGAAACATTATGGTCTTTAAATCCAAGTTTTATATTTTGTATATGTTCCGCAATACGGACCTTCAACAGCCTTTTTGTGCGGCCCACATACATCAACCCACATGGGCATGTCAGTTCATACACCACGTGCGTGACATTACATGTTATAAATTCCTTTATCTCAAATTCCCTGTGATTCACTGTTGAGGTCAATTTAACCATTCCTCTCATAGGGGTTGACACCTCCCTGCATGCCTTGCATTTTCGGCACGCATAGAAACCATCTTTGTCCCAAAAACTGGACAGTCTGGAGGGAGGGTTTAAAACTCTCTTTACCACTCTGTCTCCCACATAAGGGGCTTTTCTGTATATGAACTTGGGAACCAAAGGTAAAACAGGCTTGAGGGTCTTATCTAGACTCAGGACATGCCAATGGGCTTTAAATATAGACTCTACATCTTTGTATTGGGTATGAAATTATGTCATAAAACTCCATTCATAGTCTGTATGTGTCCTGTCCACTGTTGTATTCCCCAAACATTCCTCATGTGGCATATCCTTTATCTCATTAATGACCACATCCAATCTCTGAGGGTCATACCCTTTCTATATAAAACGTTCTTTCAATATTTCTGATTGTATCTAAAAGTTCTCTATAGTTGAACAGTTCCTCTTCACACGCATTATCTGCCCCTTTGGGATGTTCTTTAACCATAACTGATGATGGCCACTCTGAAGGGGTATCAGTTGGTTTAAAATAAACCTTAGTCTCCAAGCTATCATTAACCCTATATATACTGACATCTAGGAAATTAACCTGATTTTTACTCCACTGACTGGTTAGATTTATATTATTACTATTACTGTTTAGTCCAAATAATCCATCAGGGAGGATTCAGAACCTGCTTATATGAACATAAGGTCATCTATATACCATCTATAAAACAGAAGTTCGTTTCTCTTCTTAAACACATACTTGTCCTCCCACTCTCCCATGATGAAGTTAGCAATACTGGGCACAAATTTAGTGCCCATAGCCACGCCTTTCTTTTGGGAAATTTTTTTATTATTGAGCCAAAAATTATTGTGAGAAAGACAAAAATGATAATTAATCTTTTAAATTCTAACCCCATTTTAATGTATTTTCTTGTACGGATTACCTATAATATGGGGATGTTTTACTAATTATGTACAATATTGTCCTCTTATTTTACTGATCATGAAGATGTTGCTCTTTTTTTATATAATGTTTTAGATTTCAGGTGATGTCTTAAGAATGTTTACCGATTATTATGATCGTATAGTACTGTTATATACATATATATGTATGTACTAGTCCTCTATGCTCTGTTGCTGCTATTACAGAATAAAAAACGATTTTGCTTGCCGCTAGTGCAGGTAATCAGGATGCATGCGTAGGACATCGCGTCGTAAGGCCACTCCCTCGGAGGAAGTCGTAACGACAAAACTAGTCAGGGCGTGACCTTGTGACGACCGGATGTGACGAGTGCGTTCCACGAGCAGGAAGAGACATACCAGGAAGCAAGCGGTGGATGCTGCTTCCCATACAATGTGAGTCACTCCTTCCTTGTGTTGTGAGGAATGCCCATCCCTCTTGCCTAGAGAGTTTTTTTTGATTGACCGATGAAGTTGTATGGAAAAACTTATACCACTTAAAGACCGGCTCCTGTACATATACGTCGGCACTTTAAAGATGGATATCTTGTTAGGGCAGCAGCTGCTGCCATAACCGAGGCATCCATCTTTTCAGTGAGCGGTCCTGTTAATGATAATGGTGGTCTCTGCGGCAGATTTGCCGCAAGATCTCCGTTATCGGCGGCAGGAGAGGAAGGACATCTGGTTACAAAGGATGGGGAGATGGCGAAGGTATTGAATTAATTCTTCTCCTCAGTCTTCACGAGGGAATTGGGGGGCTTCAGTAACCAAAACTGCAGTGTTTATCCTCATGACACATCACAGGAAGCACCTCAATGGTTAACAGAGGACAGAATTAAAATTAGTCTTGGGAAACTTAACATTATTAAATCACCAGGACCAGATGGCTTACACCCGAGAGTACTTAGGGAACTCAGTCAAGTAATTGCCAGACCATTGTTCCAAATTTTTACTGACAGTCTACTGACTGGAATGGTACCAAAATACATCCCTGGGAATTAGAGACCAGTTAGCCTAACATCAATAGTATGTAAACTCTTGGAGGGGATGACAAGGGACTATATACAAGATTTTAGTTATGAGAATGGTATCATTAGCAGTAATCAGCATGGATTCATGAAGAATCGTTATTGCCAAACCAATCTATTAACCTTCTATGAGGAGGTGAGTTGCCATCTAAATAAAGGAAGGACCGTAGACGTGGTGTATCTGGATTTTGCAAAAGCATTTGACACAGTTTCCCATAAACGTTTACTACAAAATAAGGTCTGTTGGCATGGACCATAGGGTGAGTACATGGATTGAAAACTGGCTACAAGGGCGAGTTCAGAGGGTGGAGATAAATGGGGGGTACTCGGAATGGTCAGGGGTGGGTAGTAGGGTCCCCCAGGGTTCTGTGCTGGGATCAATCCTGTTTAATTTGTTCATAAATGACCTGTAGGATGGGGTAAACAGTTCAATCTCTGTATTTGCGGATGATACTAAGCTAAGCAGGGCAATAACTTCTCCGCAGGATGTGGAAACCTTGCAAAAAAATCTGAACAAATTAATGGGGTGGGCAACTACATGGTAAATGAGGTTCAATGTAGAAAAATGTAAAATAATGCATTTGGGTGGCAAAAATATGAAGGCAATCTATACACTGGGGGGAGAACCTCTGGGGGAATCTAGGATGGAAAAGGACCTGGGGGTCCTAGTAGATGATAGGCTCAGCAATGGCATGCAATGCCAAGCTGCTGCTAACAAAGCAAACAGAATATTGGCATGCATTAAAAAGGGGATTCATTTTAGAGATAAAACGATAATTCTCCTGCTCTACAAGACTCTGGTCCGGCCTGTGGTCTGCTGTCCAGTTCTGGGCACCAGTCCTCAGGAAGGATGTACTGGAAATGGAGCGAGTACAAAGAAGGGCAACACAGCTAATAAAGGGTCTGGAGGATATTAGTTATGAGGAAAGGTTGCGAGCACTGAACTAATTCTCTCTGGAGAAGAGACGCTTGAGAGGGGATATGTTTTCAACTTACAAATACCATACTGGTGACCCCACAATAGGGATAAAACTTTTTTGTGGAAGAGAGTTTAACAAGACACGTGGCCACTCATTAAAATTAGAAGAAAAGAGGTTTAACCTTAAACTACGTAGAGGGTTCTTTATTGTAATAGCGGCAAGGATGTGGAATTCCCTTCCACAGGCAGTGGTCTCAGAGGAGAGCATCAATAGTTTCAAGAAACTATTTGATAAACACCTGAACGACCACAACTTCTATGGATATACAATGTAATACTGACATATAATCAGACACATAGGTTGGACTTGATGGACTTGTGTCTTTTTTTACCTCACCTATGTAACTATGTAACACAGAACACTTCCCATTGATTCACTGCCCCTGCAGCTGAGGCTGCAGAGAAAGGCATGTGTGTTTGAACCTTGGGGGGCACACCCTAATGCAATAGGCTGTGCACACCTATGCCGGTAATGATGGGCTCACATGTTGTGGCTGCAGTTTGTAGTGTCATGAATGATTGATTAACATATGTCCATGTATTCATTCACCTTCATTTTTTTCATTCACCTTCATGTCCATGTATTCATTCACCTTCATTTTCCTTTCAGAGGTTTACAATCACTTTAACCAGTGCAGTGCTATGCAGCATGCCTTATGCCGCGTACACACGAGCGGACATTACGGCGGACTTTGCCCGGCGGACTGGATTTCGTCGGACAATTCGATGTGTGTGGGCTCCAGCGGACTTTGTTTTCTCAAAAGTTGGACGGACTTAGATTTGAAACTTGTTTAAAATTTATCCGTTGAAATCGAGTCCGGTCGAAAAGTCCGCCGTCTGTATGCTAGTTCGACGGACAAAAAGCCATGCTAGGGCAGCTATTGGCTACTGGCTATGAACTTCCTTGTTTAAGTCCGGTCGTACGTCATCACGTACGAATTCGACGGACTTTGGTGGATTGTGTGTAGGCAAGTCCGTTCATTCAGAAAGTCCGTCGGAAAGTACATCGAAAAGTCCGCCGGGCAAAGTCCGCCGTAATGTCCGCTCGTGTGTACGCGGCATTAGTTTGAAAACAAACAGAAAGTTCTGACACTAGATTGTGAAGATTTACTTTTATTTTTATTTTATTTATTATAGACTGTGTGTACAAGGTAACAAATGGCACTATGAAACTAGAGTGGGTAAAGAAAAGAATCACCCCTTTTTAAATAATCAAATTTTGTTGCTGTGCAGCCTGAAATGAAAACAGACACTGTTTTTGTTTTATCCAGCTGTGTTTACTCACTGCAATGTATAACAACATCCAAGTCAAAGATATAACACCAACATATCAAAAAAAAAAATTAAATACAGAATCACTGAGTTGGAAAAATATTTTGTTGACCCACCTTTTGCTTTTATTCCAGCCTTTAGTCTGTTGGGATATGTCTCTACTAAATTTGCACATCTAGATTTTTCTATATTTGCCCACTCTTCTATGCAGAACTGCTCAAGTTCAGTTAAATTTAATGGTGACCATTTGTGGATTGCAGTCTTCAAGTCATTCCACAGATTTTCAACAGGGTTTAAGTCTGGGCTCTGACTAGGCCATGCAAGAGCATTCACCCCTTTCTCCTTCAACCACTGTGTGGTCATTTTTGCTCACTTTCTGGAAGAGGGTAGCAGATTTCCCTTAAGAATTTGATGGTATTTTGCCCCATTCATTTTTCCTTTCCCTCATAACAGGATATTACCACCTCCATGCTTTACGCTAGGTTCGCACATGTCTGGTACAAATCTCCCCTCACTTTTCACTGTGAATGACCAAAGCAGCTGTTCAGCAGTTCAGCTGCGATTTCTAGATATGGTTAAGATGCATATTTTTGGAGCAGGCGGCCACTGGCGTCTTTAAGAATAGCTGGTTGTTAAGGAGCATGCCTGAAAGCCGGCCACTGCATCCATAATCCCGCTGACAGCTAAATGTGAAAAAAATAATTGCAGGCAATGAAAAATGAACAACAAAAATGACGCGGGGTCCCGACCAAAACCACACCAGACCCTTAGGTCTAGTATAGATTTTGTGGGGAACCCCAAACCAATATTTAAAAAAAAATGGTGTGGGGGCCCCCCAAAATCCATACCAGACCCTTATCTGAGCATGCAGGAAAGGGGGGCAATTAGTGAACGCCCCCCCATACCCTACCAGACCACATGTGCGCAACATGGGTGGTGCATATGTTGATAGGGACAAGGGCCTCTTCCCCACAACCCTGGCCGGTGGTTATGGGGGTCTGCGGGCAAGGGGCTTATCAGAATCTGAAAGCCTCCTTTAACAAGGGGTCCCCCTTGATCCTGGCCCCCTCTATGTGAATGGGTATGGGGTACTTTGTACCCCTACATATTCACCAAAAAAAGTTAAAATCAAAAATGATTAAAAACACAGCGACAGATTATGACGTATATCCAGCGTGAACTACGATGAACATCATTACCAACTTCCTGATCCCTCTGATTTGTCAGGTCATAGTAACTAATTACAAACGTTAGAGAAATTACGTATAATGTGAGTGAGAAAGGTTTACAAGTGAGCGGCTTCTCAGGTAGAGGTGGCTGCCCTGGTGGGGGTGTAGGAGCCGTCAAGAGGGACCCAAATTCTTTTCATGTATTGTAATCTTCAAAAAATCTTGTTGTCCTGATGGACTTTTTTTTAACTTGTATATGTTTGTAACAAAATATACTGCTTTTAATACTATCAAATTTGTCCTTTGACATTACCATGAAAATCCCGCAGCCCCTGTTTCGTCACATATGGCGACCCATCACATTTGGCTACCCGCTGGACTGCGCATGTGCGATGTCGCCATATGCGTTCCAACACTATGGCGATCTGCGCTTGCGCAGAATTTTGTGGCCACACCCCTGAGACCAGGTTCAAGCCCCACCATCCAAGTGGACATAGAGTTAGATTATAATTATGCCGAGCGAAGGGGGCCCTGTGGCAAAGTGGTGTCTTACAACAGTGTTGGAACGCATATGGCCGCGTCACGCATGCGCTCTCCAGAGGGTAGCCAAATGTGATGGGTCGCCATATCTGAGGAAACACCCCACTGCACTCCAATTTTTCTACAAGGTTTACAAGTAGTTGTATGGTGATCTGGCAGTGGTAGACATGTGCAGGAAGGAAACATTTGTTTTGTTTAGTTATGTTACTAATTTTGTTTCATTGATTCATTTTGGAATTCATTTATTTTAATTTCGTTTTGTTTATAAATTTTCTAACAAATTCCAAATTAAGCCTAATGATTGTAAAAGGATGAATGATCACAGAATGCATATTTATTGTTCAGTTTTATGGCTTATATAAGGAGGTTTTAATGCTGAAAATGTTCTTCTTGCATTATTGTAGACTGGTAATGAAAGAGATTGCCTATAATTATAATGATAATAGCATGATCATTTAGAGGGATACATAACATATTCTAGGTACGGATAGAAGAAAACTGACTAATATAAACTCCTCCACCTATGTCAGGTTAATGAACTAAAACAAAATATGATGAAAAGGAAGAGGATGTTGTCTCCGATGCAGAGGTGAGAACTCTGCCATAAGAATGATATAAAGGATGCAGCTTGAACAGTACATTATTAATCATCCTGTAAATGACAATATGTCAGATTATAAAGAGCTTCTGTCATTGTCAATATATAATGCTAGCCACACATGCATCCGTTTTGAATTGATTCATTTATAGATTGCATCAAGGAGTAAAGTCAAAATTTGTCACATTTTTCCTCCCTTACTTACCTTAATCGAAAGTGTGATTGAATGTATAAAGAAACCATTTTTGTTATATGACCTGCAATATTTTTCACATGATCCATTTAGGGTTAATTGCACATGCACACAAACATTGATTTACTATATATTGTTTTATGATATCACACAATCTACAACTCCTCCAAAAGAACCAAGTGCAGGAAAATTTTTAACCACTACTGTTTTTCCTTCACATGTTTAACGTATTTATACCTCACCTTACTTTACACTTAAAGTGGTTCTAAAGTCAGAAGGTTTTTTATCTTATTGCATTCTATGCATTAAGATAAAAAAAAAACCTTCTGTGTGCAGAAGCCCCCCCTAATAATTACCTGAGCCCCCTCTCGATCCAGTGATGTTGCATGAGAGCCTCGGCTGTCCGGAACTCTCCCACCTTATTGGCTAAGACAGCAGGGGGTGTCATTGGCTCCCGCTGCTGTCACTCAAAGTCAGTGAGCCAATGAGGAGAGAGAGGGGGACACACAGAGCAGCGGCTCAGCTCGAGTGCCCCCATAGCAAGTTTCTTTCTGTGGGTGCACTCGGCAGGAGGGGGGGCCAGGAGCGCCAGCGAGGGACCCGAGAAGAGGAGGATTTGGGCTGCTCTGTGCAAAACCACTGCACAGAGCAGGTAAGTATAACATGTTTGTTATTTTTAAACTAAAAAAACCTTTAATATCACTTTAAGTAAATTTTGATGCCAACAATTACATCTGTGGTGCAATATGTAGTTTACATGGGTTGTAAACCCTCATTTTCTTTTTTTTAAATAACAAACATATCATACTTATCTCCACTGTGCAGTTCGTTTTGCACAGAGTGGCCCCAATCATCATCTTGTGTGATCCCCCAAGGGTGCTCGCGGCTCCTCCCCGCATCGGTAAACCCACTTGGAGAAATGCTCTCCCTGGGGGTTACCATGCGAGCGCGCTCCCGAGTCCAGCATTTGTGTTCATAGACACAGAATGCCGGACTCGGCCCCGCCCCCCGGGGCCCGCGTCATTGGATTTGATTGACAGCAGTGGGAGCCAATGTTTGCGCTGCTATCAATCTATCCAATCAAGAGCCGAAAACCCCGGCCAGAGAGGTAGAGCATGAAAAATATTAATTTTAATATATATTCTTTATTAGCCAGTAAGGATATAAAGCAGGGGTAGGCAACGTCTGCACTCCAGCTGTGGTGAAACTACAAATCCCATCATACCTCTGCCTCTAGGAGTCATGCCTGAGATTGTCAGGTTCTTGCAATGTCTCATGGGACTTGTAGTTTCACCACAGCCTGAAGGGCCAAGGTTGCCTACCCCTGATTTAAAGCATCAAATGCCTATGCAAACCCAAATATTACCTTTTAACCACTTGCCGCTCGGCTCATGCCAATATACGCTGGCAAAGTGGCACAGGTGCGCAAAACAACATACAGGTCGCTGTGTCATTCGCAGGCTAGCGGGCGCGCGCACGCAGCCGGGACGCGCGTGCACACATGCATCGTCCCGCGGACTCATTGTCTGCCGGTGGCCCGCGATCGTGGCATGGAGAGGAAGAACGGGGAGATGCCTATGTAAACAAGGCATTTCCCTGTTCTGCCTAGCAATATGACAGGGACCTACTGCTCCCAGTGATCAGGAGCAGTGATCTGTCATGTTCTAGTGAGCCCATCCCCCCACAGTTAGAACATGCTGAGGGAACACAGTTAACCTCTTGATTGCCCCCTGGTGTTTAACCCCTTCCCTGTCAGTGACATTTACGCAGTAAACAGTGTATTTTTATAGCCCTGATTGCTGTATAAATGCCAATGATCCCAAAATAGTGTCAAAAGTGTCCGATATGTCTGCCGCAATGACGCAGTCACGATAAAAATCACAGATCGCTGCCATTACTAATAAAAAAAAAATTTATAAGAATGCCATAAATTTATCCCCTATTTTATAGACACGATAACTTTTGCGCAAACCATTCAATATATGCTTATTGCGATATTTTTTTTACCAACAAATATGTAGAAGAATACATATTGGCCTAAACTGTGGAAGAAATGTGTTTTTTTTATATATTTTTGGGGGGTATTTATTATAGCAAAAAGTTAAAAATATTGTTTTTTTTTTTTTTTTCAAAATTGTCGCTCTTTTTTTGTTTATAGCGCAAAAAATAAAAATGGCAGAGGTGATCAAATACCACGAAAAGAAAGCTCTATTTGTGGGGAAAAAGGACATCAATTTTGTTTGGGTACAACGTCGCACAACTGCGCGATTCTCAGTTATAGCGACGCAGTGCCGTATCGCAAAAAAGGTCTTGGTCAGGAAGGGGGTAAAGCCTTCCGGGGCTGAAGTGGTTAAAAGAAGCAGTGACATCATCACAATGCTGTACATAGCCTGTGCATAGAGCAGAGCTGTGGGAGGGGCCCAGCTGACACCACCCACTACAGGCTGCCTGCAGATAACTACAGGATGGAGCGGAGACAAGACCAATGACCCTGCACAAGGAGAGAGAGTAGCAGCGAGTGGTCTTTATTACAGGCAGCTGCTGCACAGAGGCAAAGTTTCACACCAGATTATTGTGCAGATCTGGAAGAAGAAGAATAATGTAGAATGATGTATTCTTTCATATTGGCCCCATAAAGAATGAGGAAGGACATCTGGTTACAAAGGATGGGGAGATGGCAAAGGTATTGAATTTATTCTTCTCCTCAGTCTTCACGAGTGAATCGGGGGGCTTCAGTAACCAAAACTGCAGTGTTTATCCTCATGACACAACACAGGAAGCACCTCCATGGTTAACAGAGGACGGAATTAAAATTAGACTTGAGAAACTTAACATTAATAAATCACCGGGACCAGATGGCTTGCATCCGAGGGTACTTAGGGAACTCAGTCAGGTGATTGCCAGACCGTTGTTCCTAATTTTTACAGACAGTCTATTGACTGGAATGGTACCAGCTGATTGGAGAAAAGCCAATGTAGCACCAATATTTAAAAAGGGCCCAAAAAACATCCCTGGGAATTACAGACCAGTTAGCCTAACATCAATAGTATGTAAAATCTTGGAGGGGATGATAAGGGACTATATACAAGATTTTAGTAATAAGAACGATATCATTAGCAGTAATCAGCATGGATTCATGAAGAATCGTTCTTGCCAAACCAATCTATTAACCTTCTATGAGGAGGTGAGCTGCCATCTAGATAAAGGAAGGCCCGTAGACGTGGTGTATCTGGATTTTGCAAAAGCATTTGACACAGTTTCCCATAAACGTTTACTGTACAAAACAGGGTCCGTTGGCATGGACCATAGGGTGAGTACATGGATTGAAAACTGGCTACAAGGGCGTGTTCAAAGGGTGGTGATAAATGGGGAGTACTCAGAATGGTCAGGGGTGGGTAGTGGGGTTCCCCAGGGTTCTGTGCTGGGACCAATCCTATTTAATTTGTTTATAAATGATCTGGAGGATGGGATAAACAGTTCAATCTCTGTATTTGCGGACGATACTAAGCTAAGCAGGGCAATAACTTCTCTGCAGGATGTGGAAACCTTGCAAAAAGACCTGAACAAATTAATGGGGTGGGCGACTACATGGCAAATGAGGTTCAATGTAGAAAAATGTAAAATAATGCATTTGGGTGGCAAAAATATGAATGCAATCTATACACTGGGGGGAGAACCTCTGGGGGAATCTAGGATGGTAAAGGACCTGGGGGTCCTAGTAGATGATAGGCTCAGCAATGGTATGCAATGCCAAGCTGCTGCTAATAAGGCAAACAGAATATTGGCATGTATTAAAAGGGGGATCAACTCCAGAGATAAAACGATAATTCTCCCGCTCTACAAGACTCTGGTCCGGCCGCACCTGGAATATGCTGTCCAGTTCTGGGCACCAGTCCTCAGGAAGGATGTACTGGAAATGGAGCGAGTACAAAGAAGGGCAACAAAGCTAATAAAGGGTCTGGAGGATCTTAGTTATGAGGAAAGGTTGCGAGCGTTGAACTTATTCTCTCTGGAGAAGAGACGCTTGAGAGGGGATATGATTTCAATTTACAAATACTGTATTGGTGACCCCACAATAGGGATAAAACTTTTTCGCAGAAGAGAGTTTAATAAGACTCGGGGCCACTCATTACAATTAGAAGAAAAGAGGTTTAACCTTAAACTACGTAGAGGGTTCTTTACTGTAAGAGCGGTAAGGATGTGGAATTCCCTTCCACAGGCGGTGGTCTCAGCGGGGAGCATTGATAGCTTCAAGAAACTATTAGATAATCACCTGAATGACTGCAACATACAGGGATATATAATGTAATACTGACCCATAATCACACACATAGGTTGGACTTGATGGACTTGTGTCTTTTTTCAACCTCACCTACTATGTAACTATGTAACTATGTAAGTACACAAAGCACACAAAGATTCAATACACATCTCCTGTATTTAGACAGTATTTGTTTCAGCATTAAGCTACATTTACACAGATGTTTGTATCTAATAGCAGCTAAACGCAGGTAATCTGCTCTTGAAAAATTTCAAATATTTCCTGCAGATAGTTGCGATTTATAAATGAGCTTAGCTGTGTTTTTCTCAATACCCCATTATTGGAGGGGATGTTATAGGCAAGTCACCTCCTCTACCCCTTTGTTGATAGTTTTGTGAGCAGGGAGATAGAGCTGTGTAACTGAAATGGAGTGCAAAGCAAAGCTGGTGTTTACCATTGTGTGCCTGCTTGAAGAAAAATGAGAGGTGGATCACACACATGGCATGGTATGATACTGCGGTGCCATACGATTTGATGCCCGCAAATGCATGTGCACAGGGCTTTAGCTGGACTGTGTTGTCCATACCTTTAGAACTTATTACATAAACATGATCAATAAGGTTTAGTCCACTGCCCCATCACAGGGTCCCACTAAGGGGTTGCCCCACTCCTGATCTTTCATCTATGGTCTCACTTCCAACGTCTCATCTGGTTAAATACCCCGTAGCGCGACTTCCTACTGTATCTCTTCGAAAAATAAGGAGACACATGCAGGGGGAAGTTACACTACAGCACACAATTACCTTCTGAGTAAACACTCTTTAACCCCTTAGTGTAAAAAAAACAGAAACATTTTAGGCACATGCCTACAAGGTCACCATCCTAACCTCAGCCTGTGATTGGAGGATGAAGGTGCAGCAGCAGACTAAAGAGATTATACTTCTATTTTAATCTTATCCAGCATGTAATCATGTAGGAAAGCCAGATGGGCTCCCTGAGCCCCCATTTCCAATCATGGTGCTTCTGTATAGGTGAATACAAGATGCTGATGCCAAGATAAATTCAGGATCTTACACAATTTTCAATAAAACACATTTAATGATTATTAAATATAGAAAATATATTTAATGTATAGAATAAATATGCACTGAATGTATGTAATGGCAAAGGCTGGGAGATCTATTGTTGATGGGAGGAATCTACTGTTGAGGTAAGGCTCTATTGTTGTTGGCTGCTGGAGGGTCTATTGATGTTGGCTGTTGGGGGGGTCTATCTTTGCTGGGGGGCAATTGTTGCTGGGAGGGATCTACTGATGAGAGAGGGGTTTATTGTTGCTGGCTGCTGGAGGGTCTATTGTTGCTGGCGTGGATATGTTGTTACTAGGGTGGATCTTTTGTTACTGGAGGGTCATTTTGTTGCGGGGGGTCTATTGTTGAAAAGGAGGGTGCATATCTTAATGCTTATTAATAAAATCTATACAAATCTCTTAGCACCACAAAATGATACTTGGTTCTGTATTCTCTAAAAAGGGCCTTACAGGAAGGTGGGTAGAGGATGGAACCAAGGGATGGTGCTCAGAGGTGGATAGGGGGCGAAGACAAGGGGTGACTTGAAGAGGGGAGTTCCTGAACCTATTCTCTGAGAAAAAAAGCCCTGTATAACAATACATAATAAATAATGAACATTTGGGACAAATACTCTATGGAGATAGCGAGATACAATTTAAAAGAAAAATAAGAGCACATTTGACTTGGTCTCTTTCCTGCTCAGTTCACAATTCTCTCATTCACTGGTACATACACAATGCTTTGTCCGGCTGTTTGCAGTGTAAAAGTTCTATCTCACCCAACCGGTTTTCATTAGGCTATCAAGTGCTTCATTGAGAACAACTGGCACTGGCAGAGTGTTAATCCTGAGAAAATCTGGCAAGGATGGATGTATCTAGTGTGTTTGCTTTAGACTTGGAACAAAAAATATTTTACGCACTCAAGTCAAGCAACACTGCTCTTTAAAAGCTGTCAAAATTTCCAAGCATAAAATGCAAAACAATAATGGGTTTAATTACAATGTGTTTGTCTCCAAACAAATCTTTGTAAACCAGTCAAGGCACAAGTATCATAACTATAAGCTTAATCATTCTTTGTACATGGTCTTAGTGATTTATAGTTGCTTTTCACGTAATATAGGACAAACTATTGCTGTCAAACTTCAGTCCTCTGACGTACATGTGTGACAGTGGTTGCCAGTCATTAACAGTTAGGGCATGTATAAATAAAAGGGAAGAAATAGCTCATGTGATCTCTCATTAACTGCAAACTGTAATACGCCTTTAAAGATATTTCATTAACTGGCAACCCGCCCTAGCCAGTGATACAATTTTAAGCATGAACTAGGGCCAGTTCACACTTTGCTGTACTTGTGCATTGCATTAAAGAGCTTTAATGTGCATTTCATTAAAGAGTACATTCACCTTTTCAGAAAAAATGTAAAACTAACACCATACACCCTTCCCACCCCCGCTGTACCTACCACCATAGTTGTTAAGTTGTCTGTATCCACACAGCTGGGGCAGCAGTTGTTGGCTTTGAAATCCCCACTCTTATCCCAATTCTCTCTGCAGGGTTTCTGGGATGGATCAAAGTAATTATGATTGGTCATCACCAACACACAGCATAACCCTGATCCATCCTGAAAACCCTGCAGAGAGAAAAGGGCGAAGAGTGATGATTTTGAATCCCCAAACTGCTGAATGTGCTGTGAGAGCACTGACCGCTTCTTTACCAACAGAGGTAGGTAGAGCATGGAGCAGGGAAGTTAGAAGGGTGTAGGGTGTCAGCTCACCTTTTCATTTTCCTGAAAAGCTGAAATAACCCTTTAAGGCTGCCCATTGCACCAGAATAGACAAAAGAAAAACATGTAGCATTTTTTCTGATGAAGTGGCACCCCACAATGCACAGTATTAGGTCAATGCATGCGTGTCTGAGGTTCAGAGGTCTGTTGGGTTATTGACTTGGAGAGCCATATAAAACGATTGGCACTACCATGCACTAAAGCAGGTAACATTAATGTGCAATGCAGCAGGGTACGCGTTTAAATGCATGTTACTGAAATGTCGTCTGCAAAGTAAAAATGGACTCTATAAAGCAATGATTCTGGACAGGTACGCTTCCAAAAATCCTCTTTATTGAAGCTTAATGTTAACAGATGGAGCAGGAATCATTGCTTTATGATAGACAGCATGCAAGCTGGGATAGCACCTAACTAGGGTGTGTGGGGATTAACTGGAGACTCACTCACCTTGAGAAGCTTTCTTTGTTTATTAAAAATTGACCCTATGGGCTAGTTCACATGGATGTGAAAAGAAGCAGGTTGGAAAATGTTTTTAACAGTTGCCAATTGTTGAACCATTTGAAAGGCTGTAGTAAGCCAAACAGCTCAGTGCAGACTTCTATTTATCGCTTTTTGTTGTTCAGTGTTGAACCGTACTTTAGTTTAGGCAACTCTATCCCATTCACTATAACAAGTTTCCTCCACCTAATCCACCCCCCATTCCACTATACTGAGAAAGCATTGAGAGCATCTACCAAATCAAATGTGCAAAGCATAGGCACTGTACATTGGTCTAATAAATATTGCTCATCTGCTGTTTGTACTGCATTGAGCGAAAAAAGTATGAATATTTGTGTGCTAGTTTATTTGAAACGGAAATCAGAAGTAAATGATGGAAAAATAACAGATCCACTGTCAGGATCATAAGTAAAAAAAACTGCTGTGTTAGCGATGTTGACAGACTGTTATATAGGTCATCTTTATTTTTTTCTGTAATTCCAATTCAACCAACCACCACAAATAGCTATGTAGACATTATGCTGGTTGTGGTTACATTTACAAATCATTTAAAAAAGCTAATTGTGCAGTAGTATGGAATAATTAGATGTTCTTCTAATCCAATCACATTCATCTCCTTTTAAGATGCCTATAAACTCCACCAAGGGCTTGCTGAGATGGATTTGCTCTAAGTCACACTCTAACCTTCATACTATGTCTCTGTTTTCCACTATGTTATATACATTGCAAGCTCCAATGGGCAGGAAAGACTGTAGCAGTTTGTTATTGCATTGTGACTTGTGTGATATATTATACACTTTCTTTTTGCTTGTAAAACTTAACACCTTCAGTAGAAGAAGACATTTTACATTTCAATGTTTATGAATATTTGAATCTCTGTGCTAGATAAACTCCAATGTCATCCCTCAAGCAACTGGGAAAAAACACCCCCTGGTGCTCAATAAATACAACTATATAAGTGAACCAGCTCCATGTCAGTAATGAATAGATAATAAAGATAGAAACCCACAAGTGTTCTAACATACTGAAAACGTGTTTATATATAGTGGAATATCAAAACTTTGCACTATAGGTAATGAAAATAAAATATCCCCAAAAAATCCATGTCATGCTTCATATACCTGTGTTAGATTTCCCATTCAATGAAAACATATATTATAATATGCAATGAAATAGTCAAAGCTTGATTAATTGAAAAGTCTGTTGTAAAGGAAAAGAGTGATGGGCCCACATCCCTAATTGATAAACCACAATAAAACAAATCCTCTAAATGGGACTTTTTGGTGCATCAATCACTACAATGTTATATAAAAGAGTCAATTTTATTATACAAAGTTAAAAAAAGTTATACCATAACACAATATACTATAAAAAAAAAAAGATGCAGTTGACATGACAAATAACCATCTGATCAACACTTTGGTTTGATGAAGATCATGTTAGCCCAACGAGTTTCAAATTTACACAAATGTTAGCCTTTTCTTCTTCAGGGGAAATTACAAGTCAAAAGATGTTATCTATAATACAAAAAACAAACAATTTTACAACCATGATCATTTTAGCACAAAAGGTGTTGGAGAGAAATGTATGGATATGTCCACTGACCCATTAAGGTGAGAGGGATTTCATATAAAACCGCATCATTGATGCTTACAAAAAGAAAGCTTATTCTCTGCTGCTGTGATTCCCACGGGGAATGGAGGACCCCGCAAGAGTACACACACCCACAACCACTGAGGGATAGATAGTCCCCACCATGTATATGCTTATTGTTGAAGATCGGCCCAATCTGGTAAAATAAAATGATAGAATAAATGGTTCCATATATGTGTATGTACATACACATGTGCATATACACACGTGCATTTACACATAACCACACGCAATTAGGTGAGTTAAACTTAGATGGAATGGAACCAAGGTAATACTGAATAGACTTACTTGAATTTGTTAGAAATATATGAAGACACTGAAGTGTCCTTGTGAGAGGACAGCAGGCCTATCGAATAACCAGATGTGTAGGGTAGAAATATTGCTTTTGGATGCCACTTTGAAAATCAGACTATTCATCAAAGAAGGGTAAGGACAACAGCCAGATATTCAAAAAGTATAAAAGGTATCAACTGGTGTCTCAATAAGCCCCCAATTGCAATACCTAAAAAAACAGTAATTAATAAAGGATTTAGAATCCATATTTTTTATATGCAATCACTCTCACCTTAACGGGTCAGTGGACATATCCATACATTTCTCCCCAACACCTTTTGTGTTAAAAGGATCATGGTTGTAATATTGTTTGTTTTTTGTATTATAGATAACTATAACTAAAAAGCTAACATTTGTGTATATTGAAACACATTGGGCTAACATGATCTTCATCAAACCAAAGTGTTGATCAGATGGTTATTTGTCATGTCAACTGCATCTTGTTATTATAGTGTATTGTGTTATGGTATATATTTTTTTAACTTTGTATAAAGAAATGTACTTTTGTACATAACGTTGTAGTGATTGATGCCCCAAAAAGTCCCATTTAGAGGATTTGTTTTATTTTGGTTAGTCAAAGCCTGATTTACACAATGTCAAACTCAAATAGTGACAAAAGTCCCACAAGTCAGTGTCATACTTCACATGCCCAATAAATAAAAGACTCACCAATCTCCATGACCTCTTACTGCTACATGAATTATGAAATGCACATAAATACGTTTTTTTTGGATATCCAAGCTACTTCCCCTTCCACCAGGACTCCAACCGCTCAATAAAACTCTTTAAATTAGGAACCACCAGAATTTTCCACTCCTTTCCTTCTCTCCTTTAGTCGTGTTTTCCAAAATCAACCCTTGTTCCCCCTCTGCTCTTTAGTATAGGGCTGGCATATAAATCAAACTTTTTCCCATAGTATAGTATTAAAATTAAAATGGCTTTATTAAATTATTATACTTACATAAAACAATAAAACCACCAGCTCTTTTCTTTCAAGCATAAATTGCTTTAAACAATGTTTTTCCCCATGTATGTGATTAATTACATTGTTATTGATCATGTGCTAATCAAATTACAGATATCTTCCTGATGAAGTGGCTCAGTCCGCGAAACTAGTTGAGATGCTATTCGTGATCAACTATCCCACTGTGATCTTCCCTACTTGGAGAGTATTATTTTGGTGATACACATGGACTGTTAACCATGTTTTTAATTTGCAACTGACTTTTCTGTTACGTGTTATGTATTCATAAACTTTTGTACTATTATTACAATTGTTCACGCATTTGAATTTATCTTCACTGCACCGTACCAAGATAGTCCATTTGCCCCTTTTTTCTTCTTGGTGAGAACTGGCTGGGGACCAGGCTCCCAACCCCTTTATTTTTAAATAGGAAAGAGGGGCCACCTGGCTACCTCTCTCGGTGGCACTGCCCCTTCTGACGTCACAGACTGGTGCATGCTGGGCATGTGACGTCAGAAGGGGGCGCACAGTGCATTGCAGGGTTGCAGAGTGTTTGTCTGGGTGAACACCCTGCAAATTCGGGTGTTCAGCGAATGGCCGAACAGGCAAATGTTTGGCCCAAACTCATGCTCGGGCCGAACCGTTCACCCATCCCTAGCTTAGAGGGGGTGGGTAGAAGTGAATGGAAAAAAAATGTGTTAACCTAGAATGGAGCTTTTAAATTTAAGTAAGCACAAAGACAAACATTCTTTTAAATAATCAATATAATTTTCCAATACCATAATGTGACAGCGATTTATGAAATAAGAACAACATATTGGACACATTACAGATTTTGGATGCAAATTCCACAACAGTACAGAAACATAAATCTACGTAACCACAGTATTGACAGTAGTTTGTTTTTAGTGTTTACCAAAACAACAAGCTGCAACATTTTAATCGCTGGCAAGTCCATTATGTTTGAGCGAAGGAGGTAGTGAGGTGGACTATTACCTTCCATTTACCTTTGTCTTTTATAAACAGCAATGTACAATTAACCGAGGGATAGCAAACCATTCAGGCAAAGCTTTGTATGGAGAAATGTTGGGAATTCATTCTGACACGCTATAGTTACAGTTTTTGTTTGTTGTGCAACTAAGTTTGGCAAAGACTTTGCACCATGTGCCTTCTCTGTTGACTTAGCGAAAGTTATTACTTATTGTCTAATTATAAATAAAAGCACAAAGATACCCATTAAAACATTTTATGAGGGGACTTTCTACTCAAAATAAAAAGTAGACAATTGTTAGTATATACCACCATTTAATGACACAAAATCTCCTGTACTTACTAATGTTATGAAAGAAGGAAGAGGATGTGTGTCATATGTTTCTATTTCAATAAATGTATTGTGGTTGTATTCCTGCTTAAAACTTCAATATAACATGACATTGCGGTAAAAGTACAGGGAACATTGTATGTTGGCATAACGATTGATGAAGTTCAAATGTGCAACATTATATCTATACAAAGATGTATGTTCTTTTTATTTCCACAAAATAAATTTCCTTATCTAACCATGTCTTTTCTTTTATATCACCAGACTATGCACTTAGAGCATAAAAGAAGGGTATGTGGACAATTGCTGTATTCACACATGTAAAGGGGATTATGTCCAAAAGGACAAACAGGGAGAAAATAATTAGGTTAGCAAGAAGAAATCAAGGTAGTATGGAATGAATGGTAAAAGGATAATGACCAAAGAAAGAAGAAAGACACCTTATAAGGCTTCCATAAAGACTTGGTGTAATGTATATGAGGCCAAAGATTGTCTATCCCCACCGCACTTCAAAGGCTATTGATAACCATCTCTGGGTAAAATTGCAGTGTGCAGAGCTCCAGAATTTGCAGAAATTTGCTACAACCCCAATTCCAAATGAGTTGAGACGCTGTGTAAAATCGAAAGAATACAATGGTTCTCATAAACCCATATATTTTTTTACAATCGCAAAATAAAAAAAAACATCAAATGTTTAAACTGAAACTGAGAAAATGTACTATTTTAAGAAAAAAATAAGGTAATTTTGAAATTGATGGCAGTATCACGTCTCAAAAAAGTAGGGACAGGGCAACAAAAAGCTGGCAAAGTAAGTGGTACTAATAAGGAAAAGCTGGAAGAACATTTTTCAACTAATTGGGATAATTGGCAACAGGTCAGTAACATGATTGGGTATAAAAAGAGCATCTTAGAAAGTCAGAGTGTCTTATGCCCCGTACACACGGTCGGATTTTCCGATGGAAAATGTGTGATAGGACCTTGTTGTCGGAAATTCTGACCGTGTGTAGGCTCCATCACACATTTTCCATCGGATTTTCCGACACACAAAGTTTGAGAGCAGGCTATAAAATTTTCCGACAACAAAATCCGTTTACACAAATCCGACGGACAAAGTGCCACGCATGCTCAGAATAAATAAAGAGATGAAAGCTATTGGCCACTGCCCCGTTTATAGTCCCGATGTACGTGTTTTACGTCACCGCGTTTAGAACGATCGGATTTTCCGACAACTTTGTGTGACCGTGTGTATGCAAGACAGGTTTGAGCCAACATCCGTTGGAAAGAATCCTAGGATTTTGTTGTCGGAATGTCCGAACAAAGTCCGACCGTGTGTACGGGGCATTAGAAGTAAAGATGGGCAGAGGTTTGCCAATCAGTGAAAAGCTGCTTCTAAAAAATGTTCAACAATTTCAAAATAATGTTCCTCAATGTATACTTGGAAAGACTTTAAATATATAATCATCTACAATACATAATAGCATCAAAAGAATCTGGAGAAATCCCTGTGCATAAGGGACAATGCCGAAATGCAATATTGAATGCCCATGAGGCTTAGAAATACTTCACAAAATCACTGTCTGTGAACACAGTTCGCCATGCCATCCAGAAATGCGAGGAACAGCTCTATCATGTAGAGAAGAAGCCATATCTGAACGTGATCTAGAAACGCCACCATCTTCTCTGGGCCAGTTTATTTAAAATAGTCTGTTGGAAAGTGGAAAATTGTTCTGAGGAATTGAAATTTGACATTCTTTTTGACAAACATGGGTAATGCATTCTCCAGACTAAAGAGGAAAAGAACCTTCTGGGCCTGTTATCAGAGCTTAGTTCAAAAGCATGCATCTCTGATGATATGAGGGTGCATTAGTGTGTATAGAATGGGCAGCTTACACATCTGGAAAGACACCATCAATGCTGAAATATATATCCAGGTTTCAGAGCACCGTATGCTCTTATGCAGACAATAGGGTTTATTTACTAAAGCTAGAGAGGGCAAAAGTAGTCACAATCCTGCAGAGAAACCAATGAGCTTCACTTTCTCGCTGCAGCTTAGACATGAGCATTCATTTTCGTCCAAATGCATTTTCGTCCGAATTTTGGGTATTTTCGTTATCGTTTTAACAAATGATAACGAATGTGCAGAATCCAAAAACCGAAAGATCCGACATAAACAAATGCTTTATTTTCATTTTCGTTGTGACAACAGTTCGATATAGATAGGATATTCGACATGACGCTGACAATAGCGATCTGTGTCCATCGAACCTGTGGTCGAATGTGCCTAACCTTAGCTCTATTAGTTCAAGATTATTCTACATAGAGAGAAAAGATTTGGCATATAGAGAAAAGATTCAACATTATAGAGACAATAGCAAAAAAGGTCGAATGTGCCTAACCTAACTCTATTAGTTCAAGATTATTCGACATATAGAGAAAAGATTTGACATGATGATTCGACAAAGCAGTCGCCGCGAGTGGACATTTATGGTCAAATGCTCCACCCATAGGCTATAGACGAATTCTAATGTTGGTTGACTAGTAATAATAATTAATAAATATAATTATTACTAGTGTCGTACAACATTAGAATTCTACTATAGATTGTAGGCGGAACATTCGACCGGAAATGTACGATTGCGGCGTCGTACAGTTTAGCTGCTCCATTGAATCTTCTTAGAACATTCGACAGACACCATAAGCCTTCAATGACAGATTTGACCTTAATTATTTCAGATTTTTTGGAAGAATGCATTTTTTAACTAAACAAAATAAATAAAAACGAATTTCGGGAGTAAGTAAATAAATTTATTTTTCGGACGAAAACGAAATTCCGAAACAAAATATTTCAGTGTGCACATGTCTACTGCAGCTAGAGCAGTCACTCCTCATCATTGGAAATCAATGACTGTACCCTCCCTTGGTGAAGGGGCAATTGAATTGGACTATATTAGAGATCTAGAATGCCTGTTGGCGCAGGAAACGTGAAAAGAAGAACAGTTTTCTCATACTTGGTCTGCTTGGTCTAATGCCGCGTACACACGAGCGGACTTTCTGGCATACTTGGTCTAACGGACCAGAGTCTGCCGCACAATCCGACCGTGTGTAGGCTCCGGCGGACTTTTGGGAAAAAAAAGCATGCTTCAAATCTTAGTCCGCCGGACTCAGTTCCTGATGGAAAGCCCGTTCATCTGTATGCGTCTGTATCCTGGTCCGACGGACCAGATACGACGCAAGGGCAGGGTACTGCATCTCACGCTCGCTGCAATAGGAAAAACAAATTTTCATATTGCGGCGAGCGTGGGGCATCCCAGGCCCTTAGGTCTGGCATGGATTTTAAGGGGAACCCCCTACGCCAAAAAAACAGCGTGGGGTCCCCCCCAAAATCCATACCAGACCCCGATCCGAGCACGCAGCCCGGCCGGTCAGGAAAGGGGGTGGGGACGAGCGAGCGCCCCCCCTGAACCGTACCAGGCCACATGCCCTCAACATGGGGGGGTGGGTGCTTTGAGGGAGGGGGGCACCCTGCAGGGCCCCCCCACCACAAAGCACCTTGTCCCCGTGTTGATGAGGACAAGGGCCTCTTCCCGACAACCCTGGCCGTTGGTTGTCAGGGTCTGTGGGCGGGGAGCTTATCGGAATCCGGGAGCCCCCTATAATTAGAGGGCCCCCAGATCCCGGCCCCCCACCCTAGGTGAATGAGTATGGGGTACATGGTACCCCTACCCATTTACCTAGGGAAAAAGTGTCAATAATAAAACACACTACACAGGTTTTTGAAGTAATTTATTAGACAGCTCCTGGGGGTCTTCTTCCGGCTTCGGGGGTCTTCTTCCGACTTCAGGGGTCCCTCCGGTTCCTCTTCTCCCAGCGTCCAGGTTGGTTCTTCTCCGCTCCCTCTGGCCTCTTCTCCCGGTGTTCCAGTTCTTCTGCCGGCTCTTCCGCTGTCTTCATGCCGCTTTTTTGCCAGCGGAGGCCCGGACTTCTGGCCTGTGGCTTCTGGGCTTCTTCTCTTCTTCCCATGTTGACACGACGTTCTCTCCTGGTGGAATGCTCTCTGAGAGCTCCGATGTGACTTATATAGGCGGAGACCCCGTCCCCTTATGCCGTCACAGTCCCTGGGCATGCTGGGACTGTGACGTTTTAGGGGGCGTGGTCACCGGGCTGAAGAAGACCCCCGAAGTCAGAAGAAGACCCTCAAAGCCGAAAGAAGACCCCCCGGAGCTGTCTAATAAATTACTTCAAAAACTTGTGTAGTGTGTTTTATTATTGACACTTTTTCCCTAGGTAGATGGGTAGGGGTACCACGTACCCCATACTCATTCACCTAGGGTGGGGGGCCAGGATCTGTGGGCCCTCCTATTATAGGGGGCTCACGGATTCCGATAAGCCCCCCACCCGCAGACCCCGACAACCAATGGCCAGGGTTGTCAGGAAGAGGCCCTTGTCCTCATCAACATGGGGACAAGGTGCTTTGTGGTGGGGGGGCCCCGCAGGGCGCCCCCCCTCCCCCAAAGCACCCCCCCATGTTGAGGGCATGCGGCCTGGTACGGTTCAGGAGGGGGGGGCGCTCGCTCGTCCCCACCCCCTTTCCTGACCGGCCGGGCTGCGTGCTCGGATTGGGGTCTGGTATGGATTTTGGGGGGGACCCCACGCCGTTTTTTCGGTGTAGGGGGTTCCCCTTAAAATCCATGCCAGACCTAAGGGCCTGGGATGCCCCACGACGGGGCTCTGAAGGTGTCAATCTCGCCGATAAAAGCGGCGAGATTGACTTCCTTTTCTAGTCCAGTCGTACCCGAGTCACGTTCAAAATAAACGGACTTGTCCATGTGTGGGCAAGTCCATTCATTTTGAAAGTCTGCCGTAACTCCGGCGAAATCTGTCGGAAAGACGGGCGGACCTAGCCCGCTGGAAAGTCTGGTCGTGTGCAGGCAAGTCCGTCCGTTCAGAAAGTCTGGCGGGAAGAACGTCGGACCAAGTCTGCCGGAAAGTCCGCTCGTGTGTACGCGGCATTAGTTTCGACACTCATCTGAGTTTCTAAATTGGGTTAAAGGAAGTTCTACCACTATTTAGCTATGTTGGAGGGAGTATAATCGTTTCTGTTTTCCTTACTTAGTTTTTTTCCCCCTTTTTTTTTCTTTTCTCAGTTGTTTGTCTGTTCAGTCCTCCTATCCTATATAGATATAGTGTGAATAATTTACACATAAATGTGCTCCCCAGTATATAAATGGAATATTAGATTTATATATTATATTTATACTCTAATTATAACATCTGAACTGTATTAAAAGCTGATATAGAGCACTCTTTTTATATCTTAGATAGGGAAGATATGGGATTAAAGGAAGGTGTACACTGTACCCTGAAAATATATGTAGATGTTACATACACCTTTTTTGTATAGTGTAAATTTTTGTAATATGTATATGTAACCTTAATAAAATAATATTGAAAACAAAATAAACATATTTAGTTCAGATCGTGTCAAGCGTGTGTGGTGGCAACCAGGTGAGGAGTACAAAGACAAGTGTGTCTTGCCTACAGTCAAGCATGGTGGTGGGAGTGTCATGGTCTGGGGCTGCATGAGTACTGCTGGCACTGGGGAGGTACAGTTCATTGAGGGAACCATGAATGCCAACATGTACTGTGACATACTGAAGCAGAGCATGATCCCCTCCCTTTGGAGACTGGGCTGCAGGGTAGTATTTCAACATGATAACGACCCCAAACACACCTCCAAGATGACCACTGCCTTGCTAAAGAAGCTGAGGGTAAAGGTGATGGACTGGCCAAGCATGTTTCCAGACCTAAAACCTATTGACCATCTGTGGGGCATCCTCAAATGGAAGGTGGAGGAGCGCAAGGTCTCTAACATCCACCAGCCCTGTGATGTTGTCATGGAGGTGTGGAAGAGGACTCCAGTGGCAACCTGTGAAGCTCTGGTGAACTCCATGCCCAAGAGGGTTAAGGCAGTGCTGGAAAATAATGGTGGCCACACAAAATATTGACACTTTGGGCCCAATTTGGATATTTTAACTTAGGGGTGTACTCACTTTTGTTGCCAGCGGTTTAGACATTAATGGCTGTGTGTGGAGTTATTTTGAGAGGACAGCAAATTTACACTGTATATACTGTTTGTTTATACAAGCTGTACACTCACTACTTTACATTGTAGCAAAGTGTAATTTCTTCAGTGTTGTCACATGAAAAGATATAAATATTTACAAGGGGTGTACTCACTTTTGTGAGATACTGTATGTGAAACAATAAATGTGGAAAGATATGGAAACGTTCCTCCAAAATTATATCACAATGGAGCAAGTTCACCAAATGCAACAACAAACAAACAAAATAGGGGGCAAATCACGGGTGTGTGTTATACGCCGCTAGCGCACCTCGGAGGGGAAGGAGGGGGACGAACGCCGCCGAAATTCACGAGCCGTCATCTCCTGTTTACTCGGCTCTAACTTAGCTCTCACTCAGCTCCCACGTCACACACACAGTCCCGCCTCAGCCACCGGCATTGGACCAGTGTTCTGTCTATCACAGGAGCTGGTCCAATGGCGATGGCGGTGGCGGGACTGTGTGTGTGTGTGTGTGTGAGAGCCGACTGAGAGCCGAGTGAGAGCCAAGTAAACAGGAGATGACGGCTCTGTGATTTCCTGCACTGTCCAGGCTGCATCAATGGTGAGGTTGCAGATGAGCATTGAGGCTAAAAAGGGGCATTGATCAGGCTGCATAAGGGCATTGATCAGGCTGCATTGATGAGATGGGCTGCAGATGGGCATTGATCAGGCTGCATTGATGAGATGGGCTGCAGATGGATGGGCATTGATCAGGCTGCATTGATGAGATGTGCTGCAGATGGATGGGCATTAATCAGGCTGCATTGATGAGATGTGCTGCAGATGGATGGGCATTAATCAGGCTGCATTGAGGCTGCAGATGGGCATTGTTCATGCTGCATTTATGGGAGATGAGGAGGCTGCAGATGGGCACTAAACAGGCTGCATTGATGGGCACTGACCCTTATTTTAATTAAAAGTTGTTTATTTAAAAAATACGTTTTTTTTCCTGAAACTTCCCTCTTAAAATTAGGGTGCGTGTTATACACTGGTGCGTGTTATATGCAGATAAATACGCTGTATTTATTGGTGTGTAACATGCACTTTTTCACCCTGAAAATTGGGTGAAAATAGTGTGTGTGTCTTATACACCAATACTTCAATTTTAGCTGCCTCTGAGGGGACAGGGAGGGGGGTGGGACGAGCACAATAATATTATATAAAGTGAGAATCTCCTGTTTACTTGGTGGCCTCTGTAATAGGAAGTCCCGTCTCCTGGGAAGCCATTGGACCACTGTTCTGTCTATCATAGGAGATTCTCACTGTATGTAATCTGTCGGCGCTCTTCCTGCCCCCTCCATGTCCCCTCTAGGCCGCGGATGGACATCAATCAGACTGCACTGATGGCAATGGTGAGGCTGCTGCATTGAAGGCAATGGTGAGGCTGCTGCATTGATGGCAATGGTGAGGCTACTGCATTGATGTGGACTGATGAGGCTGCATAAATGGCACTTGTGAGGCTGCAGATGGGCAGTGACCCTTATTTTTCTTCAAAGTTCCATATTTAATATTTATGTTTTTTTCCTGAAACTTCCCTCTTAAAATGAATGTGCGTGTTATACGCCGATAAATATGGTAATTGATTTTAGATTTTATTTATTCATACAAAAATAACTTGTTATTAGCATGAAACACAGGTGTAAAACTAATTTGGTTTTCTGCTCAAATACTATGGACATTTCTCAGAATGCCAAATGTGACTGAAATCAATATTACCCCAAAATATTTTTGGGGTAAATAAATATGTATATTACAAATAATCTGCCTATTGTTGTCACTTGTATAAAAGAAGCTATTTTGTTGTTCACTATGATCTTTCTTAGTAAATTGAATGCACCCTGGCACACTTGTAAGCCACAGGCTTCCTTTATGTGCACAACTGGAGCACCATTTCATTAAAGTACAATACTATGCAATGTAAATAGCTGAAAAAGTAGATCAAACATACAGTTTTTATACTACCTAGACAGGATTGTGGGAAATCAATGCTGATGGCAAATAAGACACCATGATTGCTTCTTCCGGGTTCCAGTTCCAGTTCCAGTTAAGGACAAAGGATAAACCTCTGTGAGTTACAACTAATACTGCAGCTATGAAATTTGCTAGGCTCTAGCATAGCTCTTTAAATGTGCACAACATGTTAATTTTAAATCAAAGATTGTATCTTTTGTCTTTTTTTTTGTTTTTGTTCCAAACTGTATCTTTTGTTTTTGATAGTAAGAAGCCTGTTTCTGCCATTGAAATAGAGAAATTGTTTAGCACCAACTTTGTAAAGTGCAATTTTTACAGAATGAGAGATATATTGTATCTTATTGAATCCCGTGGACTATTTGGTTTTTAAGGGCTTTTGTTTCTTTCTTAGGCCTCATAAAGGCTTTTATTTTTTCAGATGGCCAATGGAGCAGTGGGGAATTGAAGAGGGGGTACATTTTTCTGCCTTCTCCTTTGTACCATCTCCAAAATATGTGCCTTCTTAATCAATGACACCACAAAAGTACTAATTCACTTCCTTGCTATCTCTTGCTTTGACTATTGCCATGTTATTCTTATTGGCCTACCTCTACATTAGTATCCCCTCTTCAATATATTATGAATGCAACTGCAATACTTGTCCACGTTACCAACCATTCACTGTCCATTGTTCTTCTCTGCCAATCCCTCCACTCATTGTCCTTCACTGCCAATCCCTCCACTGGCTTCCACTTGCCCAATGAATCAAAGTAAGAATACCAACAACAACATACAAAGTAATTCACAAATATGCCCCCAGCTACATCACCAACTTTCTTTCAAAATATCATCCCTTTTCAGTCCTACCAAGACCCCCTTCTCTCCAGCTCCCTACTTACCTCCTCCCATGCCCATCTCCAGGATTTCTCCAGAGCCTCTCCCATCCTCTGGATATCTCTACTCAAATCTGTCAGGCTCATACTTTGCCTTTAGAGGGTTCCTAAAGCCTTTTCCACCTCCACATAAAAACTGTACTTTTACTTTCCCCATCAAATCATCCTCCCACAGTTATTTACATTTTGTTTCTCACCTTTAGATTGTAAGTTTTCACGAGCAGGACCCGCCTAACCTTTTTTGAGTTGAATTGTAACTGTGCTGTCTCCCTTATTTTTTAAAGTGCTGCACAAACTGTTGGAACTATATAAATCCTGTATAATAATTATATTAACAATGATTGAAAACGCCATATCAGCTGTGGAAGATGGAGAGAGATCTGTCTTGGAAACGGTTCAATGAAAAAACATTTTCTGATTAGCAGTTATTATTTAATGATGAGTTACTACTGATCTTTTTATTATTGACTTAACATAATATAATTCTATTTTTTGCCATGTTATTTTTCAACAATAAAAGGGTGCCAGAGATAGCTTATTCTATTATTAGTAAAAAAATGTTGGGATCAAAATGAATCTTTAAATATAGCTTTATAACAACAGAAACTCATCTGGTAGGCTTTGTCTGAATTAACTCAGTTTCTTCCTCCCAGCCTACAGTAATATTCCAAAGTTGTAAAAGTTATTCTCATAGATCAGTTTCCCTTCTGTGGGAATTCACAAACCTGTAACCTCCAAAACACTTTAGGTCATATGTTTTTGCTAGTCAACAGCTCTCTACTCTCCTGGTATGCATGGGATGGAATGTCCACAGTTGACTACGATCTGTATAAAATTGGGCTTCAGCTGCCTGACTACCTCTATGCAAACAAACATAAGCAAAGCAAAGATGTCTCTTTCATGGGTGACAAAGATGTCACCTATTGCATGACCACTTAAATCCTACAATAATTGGCCTTTTTATCTTTAAACTGAATAGTTTAAGTAAGAACCAGAAAGATCTATGGTTAAAATAGAAAGCCTTGTTATAAAAGACAAGGTCTGAATAGCTTAACAACACTACAGATGGGGCAGAGTTGAATATTAAACAAATCCATTATCCATAATCCATATGATTGCCATTACTTATACGGTACATTTATATTTAGTGTATATGAATCAAACTGCACATTTAAAATAGGATCAGTTATGGAGCAAACCAAACTGTAGCATTAATGCCATACCAAATACCCAAGGGCCACAGATCCTTTCCCCAATATCAAAGGAGGCCCCAACAAACCTTCACCCTCAGTCTCCGTCCGAAAAAAACACATGTTAAGTGTAGATGCCTTGAAAGACATAAAAAGTGCAGTATGCAATACTCAAGGCGGACACTTCTGGGAAGAATTGGAATACTGATTGCATCCAAAACCTGTACCTAACTTAATGAATGCCCTTTTAGGTAAAGCACAAATTCTAACAGACACACTCTAAAACCTTCCCAAACAGTGATTGGTGAATCTGTCTGGATTAAATTTTCAGAGCGTCCAGCAATTTGTTTGTAATTCGTCAAACCCAAACTTAGAGACAAATTCTATTGAAGTCTAAAGGTGTGGAAAACTTTGTTAACAGGCTTAGGACATGGGGAACATGTAACAATGCAAAGAAAAAATACCGTATGGTAGGGAAAAGGTCTTTTAATGCTGTTTCAAGGCCAACATTGAATAAACACAAATCCTTTAACCCCTTCCAACCTGTTCCAGCATACTTAATGGACTATTACACCCAGGGGGGTGGAAAGGTCTGTCTAATCATGTGACCTCTGTGATTTGCTATCACAGTGGTCACTTGACCAGGAACTGGTTCTGTCGGTTCGCAATCTTGAGAACTGAAATAGAGCTGCCTTTGACTGCACACTCTCTGTGCTTGAAGTGCACAGTGGTTCACTGTGGCTGTCACTGTTCTCACTAAACCAAACCAGGGTAAAAAAAAATCGCCAGAGCAGCACAGTTTTTTTTAGGCATAGAAGGCCTAACTGTTGTATGCTTAACTTTTTTTTATATAGAAATGAGGAAGTTTGGTGAATGTGAGTGATATAATGAGTATACTGTGGATATGAAAAGTCTACACACCCCTGTTAAAATGTCAGGTTTCTGTGATGTGAAAAAAATAATTTCAGAACTTTTTCCACCTTTAATGTGACCTATAAACTGTACAACTCAGTTGAACAACAAACTGAAATCTTTTAGATTGGGGGAAGTAAAAATAAAAAAACTAAAATAATATGGTTGCATAAGTGTGCATACCCTTAAACTAATACTTTGTTGAAGCACCGTTTGATTTTATTACAGCACTCAGTCTTTTTGGGTATGAGTCTATCAGCAGGGCATACCTTGACTTGGCAATATTTGCCCACTCTTCTTTGCAAATCTGTCAGATTGCGAAGGGCATCTCCTGTGCACAGCCCTCTTCAGCTCACCCCACAGATTTTCAATCGGATTTATGTCTGGGCTCTGGCTGGGCCATTCCAAAACTTTAATCTTCTTCTGGTGAAGCCATTTCTTTGTTGATTTGGGTGAATGCTTTGGGTTGTTGTCATGCCCCCCCAAGTCCCCCTTCATGTTCAGCTTTCTAGCAGAAGCCTGAAGGTTTTGTGCCAATATTGACTGGTATTTGGAACTGTTCATAATTCCCTCTACCTTGACTAAGGCCCCTGTTTCAGATGAAGAAAAACAGCCCCAAAGCATGACGCTGCCACCACCATGCTTCACTGTGGGTATGGTGTTCTTTTGGTGATGTGAAGTGTTGTTTTTGTGCCAAACACATCTTTTGGAATTATGGCCAAAAAGTTCAACCTTGGTTTCATCAGACCATAACACATTTTCCCACATGTTTTTGGGAGACTTCAGATGCGTTTTTGCAAAATTTAGCCAGGCCTGGATGTTTTTCTTTGTAAGAAAGGGCTTCTGTCTTGACACTCTACCCCATAACCCCGACATATGAAGAATATGGGAGAGTGTTGTCACATGTACCACACAGCCAGTACTTGCCAGACATTCCTGCAGCTCCTTTAATGTTGCTGTAGGCCTCTTGGCAGGCTCCCTGACCAGTTTTCTTCTTGTCTTTTCATCAATTTTGGAGGGACGTCCAGTTCTTTGTAATGTCACTGTTGTGCCATATTTTCTCCACTTGATGATGATCTTCACTGTGTTCCATGGTATATCTAATGCCTTGTAAATTCTTTTGTTTTCTTCTCCTGACTGATACCTTTTAACAATGAGATCCCTCTGATGGTTTGGAAGCTTTCTGTGGACCATGGTTTTTGCTGTAGGATGCTGTCAGGGCTGGGCTTAGCCCTCCCTTCTCTGAGCTGGCAGCTCAGTTGTCAGCTAATTGCCAGCTCCTATCTCTCCAAAGTGACTCCACCTGTTGATGATATCCTGCTCCTCAGTCCTGCTTACTTAAGCCGTCCAGCCCAGATGATCTCTGCCTTCGCCTTGGTCAACATCACAGAGACTTTCTCCTGCGCTTCTGTTAAAGACTTGCTTGGCTGACATTCCTTCTGGCTCCAGATCCTGCTTGCTGTTCCACTACGCTGATTCCTGGCTTGCTGACTTTCTGGCTTGTTTGACTATCTGTTACGGTTACCAAACTTTGGCTATGTTTTGACTACAAGTGTTCTATTTACTTTTATTATTAAACAAGTGTGATTTAACTGTACTTCTGTCTCAGTCTGATTCATGGTTTCTGACAGTAGGCGAAGGCCATGAATTCAGAAGATGCAGTCAATCCACTTGTTGGTAATATTTTTTCGCATGGCTCACCTGGAATCAGGTGAGTCGCATGGCTCACCTGGAATCTCCCACTGTGGCTGCCCCTGTACAGCTTGTGTTGCAGGCCATCCCTGCTGCTGCTTCATCCGCCTCAAGTATTACCTCTATAAGAGGTATATCTGGTTCCGCTCCGCTTCCCCATCGATTTGGGGGAAATCCAGTCCAATGCAGAGGGTTTCTCAACCAGGTTGAGATATACTTTGAGATGCTGCCCCAGGCATTTCCATGGACAGAAGCAAAGTAGGTTTTGTGATATCTTTGCTTTCTGAGAGAGCCTTGGCCTGGGCAAACCCTCTATGGGAGACGCAAAAACCAATTGTCCTAAGTTGCCCAGAGTTTGTGGCTTCCTTTAAAAGGGTATTTGATATTCCCGCACACTCCGCTTCTGCTGCCAAGTGCCTCATGTTCATCAAACAGAGTACGAGAACTGTTGCCGATTACGCCATTGAATTCCGTACTCTAGCAACAGAGGTTGCTTGGAACAATGAGGCCCTCGTTGCTGCTTTTTCTCATGATCTCTCGGACACCATCAAGGATGAGATAGCAGAGAGAGATATACCCACTGAGCTAGAGAAGTTGATCACGTTTGCCATCCTCATTGACTCCAGACTCAGAGAAAGACTCTCTTTTAAGGAGCGCTTGAGGAAGCCTCCTGTACATTTGTCTCCGAGCTTTGCTGACCCACCCTTGCCTCCCTCACCTCCCATGCCTTCTGGTACCGAGTTGGTCAGTGAAGGTGAAATCATGCACTTGGGCTTCACGCGTCTCTCTGCGGATGAGAGAGCCCTTAGGAGGAGGGAGAGATTGTGCCTTTATTGTGGCCAGGCAGGTCGCTTTTTGAAGTCTTGTCCTACCCGTCCAGGGAAGGCCCAAACCTTAAGGTCCTGTCATGGACAGACCTTAGGTGGCGTTGTTTCGTCCTCAGTTATCCAGAAGGATAAACCCCTGGTTTCCGGTTACCCTTTCTTGGGCTGAGTCGTGCATCAATATACAGGCTCTAATCGATTCTGGGGCTGCAAGCCTGTTCATTGATTCTGCCTTTGTATTGAAGCCCTCGATTACGCTGCAGCTGCGTGCCACTTCACTTGCCATTGAGGCTCTTGACGGGAGACCTCTACAGCCTGCCCATGTGACTCATAGGACTGTTCCATTGTCCATGGCCGTAGGGGCTCTTCACCATGAGATAATCCAATTCCAAGTTATTTCCTCACCTAAGTTTCCTCTGGATTGGTTATCCTTGGTTACAGAGGCACAACCCCTCTTTTGATTGGCTCCATGCTGAGGTTCTCTCTTGGTCGCCACAATGCAGTAAGACATGCTTCCAGAAGGTAGCCAAGGTCCTGTGCACTTCTCTCTCCTCCCTGCCAGGGGAGTACTGTGATTTTAACGATGTCTTTGACAAAGGTAGTTTGCCTCCACACCGGTCATATGATTGCGCAATTGACCTTCAACCTGGTGCCATACCCCCTCGTGGCCGGGTTTACCCTTTGTCGGTCTTGGAGGATAAGGCCATGGAGGAGTATGTTGCAGACGCACTTTCTCAAGGTTTCATCCGCAAATCCTTGTTTCCTGCTGGTGCTGATTTCTTTTTTGTGAAGAAGAAGAGTGGTGAACTGAGACCAAGTATTGATTATAGGGGTCTCAATCGTTTCACGATTAAGAATGCTTATCCGATTTCATCGATTACAGAGTCATTTGACCATCTCAAGGGAGCAATGGTTTTCACAAAGCTTGATTTGAGAGGGGCACACAATCTCATGAGGATTAGGGAGGGCGACGAGTGGAAAACTGCGTTTAATACCAGAACAGGCCATTATGAGTACCTCGTAATGCCATTTTGCCTTTGTAAAGCTCCAGAAGTTTTCCAGGAATTTATTTACAATGTCCTCCGAGATTTGTTGCAGTTATGTGTGGTGATTTATCTCGACGATATCCTCATATTTTCCAAGTCCCTGGAGAGCCACCACACAGATGTCTGTCATGTTCTTCAGAAACAAAGAGAGAACAATCTCTATTGTAAATTGGAGAAGTGCGAATTCCATCGTGAACAGGTTAAATTCCTGGGTTATGTCATTTCCACTGCTGGTTTTTCGATGGACCCAGAGAAACTTTCAGCAGTCCTACAGTGGCCCTGACCCATGGGTTTACATCCTCTGCAGCGTTTTCTTGGTTTTGCCAACTATTATCGGAAGTTTATTCGTAACTTCTCATCTCTGGTCAAGCCCCTGACTGATATGACCAGAAAGGACGGTAACCCACAGAGTTAGTCTCCGAAGTCCATTAAGGCCTTTGAGAGTCTCAAGGCTGCCTTTGTTTCTGCTCCTATGTTGGCACATCCTGATCCTACGTTACCTTTTACCCTTGAGGTTGATGCTTCTGAGACTGGAGTTGGCACCCTTCTGTCTCAATGTCCTACCCTGAGAGCGCTATGCATCCTTGTGGTTACTTTTCCAAGAAATTGTCACCTGCGGAGTGCAATTACAAGATTGGGGACAGAGAGCTGTTAGCGATCACTTTAGCCCTGAAAGAATGGAGAAGGCTCCTCGAAGGTACCACTGTGCCCTTTCTCATTCTTACTGACCATAAGAAACTCACATTCTTGTCTGAGGCTAAATGACTCTCCCAGAAGGGAGCAATGGGTTCTTTTCTTGTCAAGTTTCAATTACATTGTTTAATTCTTACCCGGTACTAACAATGTAAGGGCTGACGCTTTGTCGCAACATTTTTCCTCCACTTCCAAGATGGAGAGCCCTTCCGGTTCCTGTGATTCCTCCTGATCGTATTCTGGCTATGGTTCGCATCAGTCTCACTTCTCCTTTGGGTGACAAAATTCTTGCCCCTCAGGTCCATGCTCCTCCTGAGAAACCTTGCTGCTTTGTCCCAGAGAGCCTCTGTACTGCCGTGCTCCAGACTTACCATTCTTCCAAGGCTGCTGGCCACCCTGGGAAGAATCAACTCTTTTGGGCCATTTCCCAACAATTATGGTGGCCTAGCCTACGTGCTCATGTAACCGCCTTTGTAGCTGCCTGTTCCATGTGTGCTCAGAGTAAGACTCCACGACACATTCCAGTGGACCTCCTACAACCCATACCCAATGGAGAGAGGCCCTGGACCCACCTGTCTATGGATTTCATTGTGTAGTTATCCAACTCCCAGGCCAACACAGTTATCCTTATGGTGGTTGACCGGTTCTCAAAAATGTCTCATTGAACTATGGTTTCCAACCTTCCATGTTGCCTGACTCATTTGTTCCGCAGAGTATTCCTGCATTAGAGGAGCATCTCCGTGTTCTTCGTTCCACTTGGGCACAAGTCCAGAATGCTTTGTGACATGCTAATGATAGGTACAGACTCCATGCTGACCGCAGACGCCTGCCTGCGCCTTCCTACCAGGCTGGAGACAGGGTCTGGCTGTCATCTCGTAACTTCCGACTTCATGTTCCCTCTCTGATGTTTGCACCTCGGTTTATTGAGCCTTTCCGTATTCTCCGCAGGATTAACCCAGTGGCTTACACGTTAGACCTTCCTTCTAATATGCGTATCTCGAATGTATTTCATGTCTCCTTATTAAAACCTTTGGTCTGCAACCGCTTTACCACCTCGTGCTACGTCCTCTCCCCATACAGGTCGAGAACCATGAGGAGTGTGAAGTACAGTCCATTGTTGACTCCCATAGGTTCTGTGAGCGCATACAGTAACTGGTGCATTGGAAAGGGTATGGTCCGGAGGAACACTCTTGGGTCTCATCCTCGGACGTACATGCCCCTGTCCTCCTCTGTGATTTCCATAGATGTTTTCCCCTTAAAGCGGAGTTCCACACAAAAATGGAACTTCCGCTTTTCGGAACCCTCCCCCCCTCCGGTGTCACATTTGGCACCTTTCAGGGGGGAGGGGGGTGCAGATACCTGTCTAAAACAGGTATTTGCACCCACTTCCGGCATAGACTCCCATGGGAGTCTACGCCTCTTCCCGTCCCCACCGCGCTGTCTGCTGGGAACACACAGCTCCCAGGAGAGAGCGGGGACCACTTGGGACGCGCAGTGCGACTCGCGTATGCGCAGTAGGGAACCGGGAAGTGAAGCCGCAACGCTTCACTTCCTGATTCCCTCACCTAGGATGGCGGCGGCAGGGTTCTCGGCGTCCCCTGCCGACATCACTGGACCCTGGGACAGGTAAGTGGCCATTTCTGAGCTGGCCGCTCAACTGTCGGCTAATTTCTAGCTCCTTTATCTCCACAGTGACTCACATGTTGATCATATCCTGCTCCTCAGTCCTGCTTACTCAAGCCGTCCAGCCCAGATGATCTCTGCCTTCGCCTTGGTCAAATTCAGAGAGACTTTCTCCTGCGCTCCTGTTAAAGACTTGTTTGGCTGACATTCCTTCTGGCTCCAGATCCTGCTTGCGGTTCCACTATGCTGATTCCTGGCTTCCTGACTTTCTGGCTTGTCTGACTATCCATTCCGGTTACCGAACTTTGGCTATATTTTGACTACTTTTGTTCTATTTACTTTTATTATTAAATAAGTGTGATTTAACTGTACAACATTCAAAAAGAGAAAGAAATGGGACTTTATATGAGGCATGTCACTGAATGGATACCTTCTTCATATTTTTGATTAAATTATTTATTAATTACAAATCACATCATAAAAAGTGTCAATCTGGGATACAGGACACAGTTTACTATGATACACTTGTTCAAATATGCAGTCGTTATACAGAGTAAAATACAACATAGTTAGCAATGCAAATGCATAAAAACACTCATCCATTCATAAAATCAATAAACATAAGCAATTGCTTATGGTGAGCCAAACTTGTCTGGGCATCAGTTGGATGTATACTCAACGCACGTTTCATGGCTCATGCCAATCATCAGGAGTAAAAATGCTCTGAAATTAAACCAATAATATCTATAAGTATGGGATACCCTTAAAACAGAGAAACATCTCTCAAAAAAAGGTTTATAACTTACAATAGGGCCCAAAAATGATGCCCAACCTATGTCCAAGGGGATGCAGAGGACAGGAATATCGATCTCCCCCAGGGCTGAGGTGAGGAATCGCATCCAGACCAGGGACAGCAGCTGGGTAAAGACCAGGTGACCATGTCACGACCATATGAGTCTGATGTATGCTTAACAGTCCACACTGCTCTGCAAAAAATATAAGACTATATGAAATGAAAATACTATTGATAGAACACATCTATACCTGTAGGTGAATGAAAGTCATAAATGGTATGTAATTACTACAATAATGTAAAATGTACTAATTGAGTGGACTACAACCAAAGAGAATGTGCAATATATACCCACAACGAGTTTGCTCTGCACTCCTGTGACCAATTTTCAGCAGACAGCCTGCTGTCAGCTGACATCACAAAGCCAGCCTAGCCTGGGGCAAGATAGCGATAATAAAGTCAGGATCAGCCACATGCTGGACCAGCACCCGGCTTAACCTCTCCCACCCTCCACAGCACAGCACTCCAGTAAACGCACGTGCGGCGGGGAGGGGGGCGGAGGAGAGATCTGTGACTGACAGTCACCAGCTCTCTGGTCACGGAGCTCTGAGAACTCAGCGGTCTTTGATCACTTGGTTCTTAGTCTTAGTGCCAGCAGGGGACAGATGCAGCATCTGGTAAGTATGATTTTTTTTTTAAAAAAAGCCCAACTTCTCTTTAAAGGAAACCTTGAACCAAAAAAAAAACCAAAAGGGTGCTATGAACAGGAGAGGGGCTCAAAAGTGGCAGCTGACAAATTAACCACAAAATTAAATGAAGGACAAAATATTCTCCAAGCATAATAATATAAAGGAAAGGCAGAAAAGGTGTTGAGTGTCATACGGGCTAGCAACCAGAAGTACAGATTCTTAATTAACACTAATTTGCAATTTGTCGGCTTTCCCTATGCTTTCTCTGTAATAGCTTCCAAATCACTGACACTATGGCTGCTCTACGCCCTCTCTTTTGGCTTAACCAAAAAACAAAAAAATAAAAAAACCCTAATTGGCCTTTAAAGACTAAGTTCACCTTTTTTTTCTCTCTAAATTCCAGCTTCCCTATGTACCAATATAGCATTCATGTACTTTTTTTGCAAAAATATCAAAGCTTTCCATAAAATCTACAGACAGGTTCCTTACCGTCCTACATCCATGATTCTAAATGTATCTATTGCTTCTGTCTTACGTCCTTGCAGACTGTAGGTCATGACACAGGAAGGCGTTGACCAGCTGATCTCATTAGCACATACTCTGCATCATCCACCCTCCCACTCCCAGCTGCACGTTTTTTAAATTAAATGCAATCAATCCGTGATCACCCTTCTCACTAAGGTGTCCTTTTATGAAACTGAGATCAGCGGCGATCCCGAGTCTCACCGCTGATCTCAGCGCTTTACCAGTTTATGAAACTGAGATAATCAGCGGAGAACATGTTCTCCGCTGATTATCTCAGCACAGAGAGAATTCACAGAAACGGCCAGTTTATGAAGGTGCGATCTCCACACCTCACTGGCGATCTGTGACAGAATTCTCACTTTCTGATTCACCATTTCAGAAGTGGAGAATCAGAGTGAGAAGCCTGAAACTGGCTGATATTCTGGAGAAAGAAAGAAGTCTTTTGACTTCTTTCTTTCACCAAACAGTCAGAGCACACCTTCCCCACCATTACACACCCCAAAACCAGCAGGATAGGAATTTATAGTGTATATATATATATATATATATATATATATATATATATATATGTATGTATATATATATGTATATATATATATATATATATATATATATATATATGTATATATATATATATATATATATATATATACATATATATATATATATATATATATATATATATATATATATACATACATACATACATATATATATATATATATATATATATATATATATATATATATATATATATATATATATACATCTATATCTATATATATATATATATATATATATATATATATATATATATATATATATATATATATATATATATAGCTATATATAGATACATATATATATATATATATGTATCTATATATAGATATATAGATATTTTTTTTTTTTTAGATGTTCACGTCTCTGGCTGGGTTCACACTTGTGCGATGCGTGAACCAGCGTGATTCCTGTGCGGGTTTTCACATCGCACCTACATTGACATCTGCGCACCACTGCGGGTGTCAATGTAAAGTTAATGACACCCCCAGATCATTTCACAGATCGCAGTGCGAACTATGTAATGGTGCAGGAATCGGATCGCATGGGTGTTCACACCCATGCGATCCGATTCCAGTGCGGACCAAATAAAGGGTCCTGTACCATTTTGGTGCAAATGCAATATGATTTAGGGCCAGTTCCCACTGCTGCGGTGTCCGAGATCGGATGTGATTCGCACCGCAGTGCAAAATCACATCCGATCTCTGTGCGATGCGATTTCAGCCATACAGATAGTATTGCTAAATTTGCATTGCCCTCGGACCAAACTCTTACAGGACCCTTTTTTTGGTCCACAGCAGAATCGGATTGCATGGGTGTTCACACCCATGCGATTCGATTACTGTCCGAGTTTGCAGATCGCACTGCGATATGCAAACTGATTTGGGGGTGTTAACTTTTAGGCCCAGTTCACACTTGTGCGATGCCGGACATCGCACAGGCATCGCATGTTATTTGCAGCACACTGCCATTCACATTACATGCGATGTCTGTGCGGTGCGATATCAGCTGTACAGATAGTATGGCTGATATCGCACCGCATTCGGTGCAAACACGCACAGGACCCTTTTTTCTGTTCGGACCAGAATCGGATCGCATGTGTGTTCACACATATGCGATCCGATTCATGTCCGAACTGTCAGTTCGCAGTGCGATATGCAAGCTGATCTGGGGGTGTCCTTAACAATGTATTGACACTCCCCAGCGATTCGCATATGGCAGTGTGAACTGACATGCGAGTCGGTGCGATGCGGGAACCCGCAGTGGATTCGCAGTGTTCTTGCATCGCACCAGTTTATCAATTTTTATGTTTATCTATAATGAAATATATTTTATTTTAATTTATTAATAAATATTTATACTTGTATACTTTATTAAAATTATTTTTTTAATGATTATAAATGTATTTTGCATTTATATGAATGGTGTATAGCTGCATTACATATGTGCATTACATTCATTTACTATACACCATTCACATTTAAATAGGGACATGTATGATCTTTAAATATTGATAAAAACAATGTTTTTTTTATAATTAGGTTAATGTATATTGTGTAGGGGGAATTTATCTTTATTATTTTATTAATATGTTGGGGAATAATGTGTGCTGATTTGTGTTAAACTTTTGTATTTTATGGTTCCTCATACTGTAATCCCGCTATATCACACGAGATTACAGTGAGAGGAGCCGTTCTCAGGAGTTCCTGGCATTTGTAGATCGCTCCTCAACTCAACATGAGAAGCGATCTACACACTTTCATAAACAGGCACTCAGAGGAGAGCGATCTCCTCTGGGAATGCCTGAGAACTGAAAAGCGGTATTTTACCGCACTTTCATAAAAGGACACCTAAATACACAATACACAATCAGATTGCATAGTGTATGGCCATCTTTATACAAGCACATAGAAAGGAGTGGACAGAAACATTCAGCTGTCAAGCCCTATCCACATCTCTGCATAGCGGGAACTCGCATACCCACATGCGTTTCTTTAGTGAGGCGGGGAGGCGTTTTGGAGCATTTTCACTCATCACACATAGGGCAAGCCATCCACCTGAATGGGCCACCCTACACAAAGCAATCGCCCCAAAGAAGCTTCAGAACTTTTTTTAAGAGCAGAGCTTGGTTCGTTTTTTACTGCGATTTTTGGTGCAGTGCATTTCTGAAATGCAAGGAAACGCACAGATGTGAATGGAGCCTCATTGTTCTAGTGTTTGTGACCAATTTCACTTTCAGGCCCCATTCACATCTAGCATAGTGGGAGAGCACATTTTGTGTCTCGTTTTTCCTTTGACACGCATAGGGCAGCCTGCTGATTTAAATGGGCTGCGCTATATGTGGCTTATGGGACATGTTGGTGTTTTGTGGGTTACGTGTTTTTTACTTTGCATTTTGCAGCATTTGCCACTCGTTTTTTTCACATGAAAAAATCTGTGTTTGCTTCTGTGTTTGGTGTGTTGTTAACAATTAACGGCACTGAAAGTGCAACAAGTAATTTTAGCTGTATAAATGTGGCCATACACTATACAATCTGATTGTACAATCTCCTTTAGATCTGCCATTAATTATGTAGTGCATGCCTGATTGGATATAGAGTGATTGGCTAGATAGGTGTTTCCTCCTATTATATAAATTTGGTAAATCTAAAGGAGATTGTACAATCAGATTGTATAATGTATGGCCACCTTTATACACCTAAAATTACTAGTTGAGCTTTCAGTGCCTTTAATTGGTAACGGCACAACAAACACAGACACAAACACACATTTTGCCATGTGAAAAAACGAGTGGCAAATGCTGCAAACACACAACCCACAAAACGCCAACATGTCCCATAAGCCACATATAGTGCAGCCCATTGCAATCAACAGGCTGCCCTATGCGTGTCACAGGAAAAAGGAGCCACAAAACATGTGCTTCCACTATGCTAGATGGATGTGAATGGAGCCTGAAAGTGAAATTGGTCACAAACACAAGAACAATGGGGCTCCATTCACATCTGTGCGTTTCCTTGCATTTCAGAAATGTGCTGCACCAAAAATCACAGTAAAAAAATGCACCAAGCTCCACTCTAAAAAAAAGTTCTGAAGCTTCTTTGGGGCGATTGCTGTCTGTAGGGCAGCCCATTCAGGTGGGTGGCTTGCTCTGTGTGTGATGAGTGAAAATACTCCAAAACACCTCCCCACCTGGCTAAAAAAAAAAAAAAAAAAAAAACGAATGTGGAAATACGAGTTCCCGCTATGCAGAGATGTGATAGGGGCTTGAAAGCTGAGTGTTTCTGTCCACTCCCTCCTATGTACTTGTATAAAGATGGCCATACACTATGCAATCTGATTGTGTATTTAGTGAGAAGGGTGATCACTGATTGATTACATTTCATTTAAAAAACGGGCAGCTGGGAGTGGGAGGTTGGATGATGCAGGGTGTGTGCTAATGAGGTCAGCTGGTCAACTCCTTCCTGTGTCATGACCTACGGTCTGTAAGGACGTAAGACAATATGCAATAGATACGTTTGGAATCATGGATGTAGGACAGTAAGGTACGTGTCTGTAGATTTTAAGGAAAGCTTTGATATTTTTTCAAACAAAGTACATGAATGCAATATTGGTGCATAGGGGAGCTGGAATTTAGAAACAAAAAATGGTGAACTTAGTCTTTAAGCCATCTGCCCATAGTTCAAATGCTACATTTCTTCCGAGGTACCTTGGTGCAGTAGTGTGGCTTTACATGTATTTATAAATGTGTACAACCTAAACCATTTTTAGGATAAGCATTAAAACAAATTAATTCAGTATTTTTGTGCTGACTAGGTGGATACAGTAGTGTACTGGGGTTTCTCACAATGGGAACAACTGCTGTGCTTTCAAAAGTTAATACCTTAAACAAACAACATTAAATAAATGAGCTGCCTAAGCTCTGGTTTGTGATGGACTTAATTAAAAGGGTTGTCTAGTTGAACTATAAATGTACTCTCAAATGATTGCTCACACTCAATATAATGCCCTGATCTGTTTCATTTACCCACCATATTTACATGGCTTACTAAGCACTTCACACCTCTTTGTCACTGGATATCCGGTTATTTTCTACACCATTAGATACATTCTAATACAACCACATAAAATAAGGAGGATTTAAATGACATTCTTACACAGAGGGCATCAGAGAAGGGAGATTACATAAAGCCGGAGTAATGTATGGGCACTAGCTTAGGATTAATAACCACTGTAGCACTTTTAACTTTAACAGTCAGTTTTAAAAGAGAAGTATAGGTTTGGGGGTTTTTCCCTCATCATATATACCTAGGTGGATGCAGCATTGGTCCGATGCTGCATCTGTCCCCCGACGCCTCTAAAACTGAGAACCGAGCGATCGAACATCGCCAATGGCTCAGTTCTCACAGCTCCCCGAGCAGAGAGCTGCTGACTGTCAATCAACATCTCTCCACTCTGCTTCTCCATGCTCACTGGAGCGCTGAGCTGTGGAGGGGCGGGGAGCGGCCGTCTCAAAACGAATTGCACTCCTGTGGCCCATCGGAGAAGCCCAGCCAAACAAGCTTAGGCTGGACTTCTCCTTTAAGGTATTTCAAGATTTTTTAATAAGTATATATTTATTAAAATTAGGAACCCTAATTTCTCATGCAGTGGATGGTGATGTGACCATAGCACAAAAGGAGTATTACCAATAACCAGCAGGTAGTAACACAGGATATGTGAAAAACAAATATGAAAATAGTTGGGTGCCCATGGTGCCAAGAATCACATAGAGCGGTAGTCAAGGATCAATAGCACAACGTTTACAACCACATGCCAAATCCAAAAAGTAGATGTTAGATCAGTGTTTCTCAACTCCAATCCTCAAGGCGCCCCAACAGGTCATGTTTTCAGGCTTCCCATTATTTTGAACAGGTGATTTGATCAGTTTCACTGCCTTAATAATCACCATAGCCGTTTAATCTGAGGGAAATCCTGAAAGCATGACCCGTTGGGGCGCCTTGAGGACTGGAGTTTAGAAACACTGGGTTAGATAAGCATGGGTAGTCAATAAGGACCATATGGCCATAGTGATAGATACCTACTAACTAAAAATATGCTACCATGACCAGGCTGACTCTAGGCTCTGGTACTCTTAAAAGGTAGGTGGCAATTAATACATGTGATTAAGGGCATGAATAGTCCATCGAGCCAGAGGGTGAAAGAGAACTGGGGAAATCACAGGGAATCCAACCCATAAAGAAAGAGCAGAGGAGGGCATGGGATGTAAGAGAGGGAAAGATGATGATTGCTTGCCGGCTGAATACACCAGTGGACAACCTGTGAATGACCTAAAGACACCTGGCTGGTAAAAAAATGTATTAACAGGCTGTTCACTCTGTAACTATATTTTGATCAGAGTACTTCTGCAGAAAGCAGTATCTGTGATGGAGCTGGATTTCTGCAAGGCAGAGGAGGGCTGGGGACCTTTGGCCTAGGGTGCAAACACAACTAAATAGCCTTTTCATGGTAAGTACAGAGTACTGTGGGCTAAAGAAAGCATACCAAGCAAAGTATGATGTTGTGCCTTATTGATTGGTGGACATGTTGAAAAAGTGGGTGCTTTACACCCACTTTTGGTTAGTGATTTACTCTGATTTTCACATATACCACCACACAACCACTTTTTGTACTCAAAATTATGTGTGCCAAATGATTTACTGCTGCCCACGCTCTATATATCATTTTTTCTATTTACTAAAGGCAAATAGACTGCACTTTGCATAGTGCAGTTGCACTCTAAGAGGACTAAATTGATGATAAACTGTCACACCAAAGTCATTTTGAAAAATCTCACATTTTTATATATATCGATTTGCCGACCGCCATATATATATATATATGTTTCTGTTTTCAGGTGGTTTACTGGGGTTATGGCTGAAGCTTTCAGCCATAACCCCGGTATTGTTTTCTTCATCCGGCAGCTGGCTTTCTCATGAAAATGCTCCACATGTCGGTGTTTCTCTATCTGATGGTGTACCGCAAAACTAGTAGGTCAATCTTTGAGACACACCTCGTCAACAGATATCTCTTGGGGGAACCCTGAGTATTTGTTTATTGATTATTTTAATCTTGCTTTTAAAATGATTTTTGTATGTTATTTTTATATGTAATAAATAATTTATTTTATATATCAACTCCGTTGTTCTTTATCAGTACCGAGATAGTCCACCATAACCATTTGGGTGGGAACAATTTGTATGGTCAGCTTCAGCAACTGCCCTACTTCCCCACCCTCCCCTGTTTCTCTATTTACTCAGCATAACATCATCATTCACATTTTACAAAAAATGGGGTATATATTGTGTTTTGTTTTCTTTAAACTCATTTAAGGGCATTTTTTCCCAAAGAAATTGTGTTTGAAAAACTGCTGCACAATTACTGTGTGACATAAAAAACAGCAACGGTCGCCATTTTATTCCCTAGGGTGTCTGTTAAAAGAGAATACATACTGTTGGGGGTTATGAGTAATTTTCTAGCAAAAAATACTGACTTAAACTTGTAAACAAAAAGTGCCAGAAAAGGCTTGGTTTTCAAGTGTATATAGAAAGTATTATTGTGGCCTGTATTTTTTCATATAACAGAGCTTCTCGGCTTTTTTTTTTTTACAGATATGGAAAAGTGTTATCATATTCCATTAAAGTTGATATCTATATGATGAGACACGGAGTGCCATTATTTTATTTTTTTCAATGTTGCATCTTTGTGTAATCCTGTTTGTCCTCGGTAATCACATAATAACTCTCACACAAAGTTCCATTTTTTTTCTTACTGATGTTTTCAGGTCAAAAGAAAAAAAAAAGAAATGTGGTTTGTTAAATAGTGACATGGGCACATTTAATAAAGAGCTACAGAGAAATATCATGACAATATCACATTTATTAACCCACACTGGATCACATGTTACGATTCATCAGTTTAGAGAAGTCAGGAAACTGAATTGTTGTTTGAATGCTATGTGTAACAATTTTTTTTTAAGTATACTGCTTTATGTTTTCTGTTAACTTTTACAGAGTTCCATAAACCAGCCTTCTGTTCTTCAAGGACACTGAATAGTTCTGTAAAGCAGAGAAAATTTTAATGGAATTATTTAGTAAGGGAAAATTTTAAAGTGTAGCAACCAAGAGTAGCCAATCAAAATTCTTGTTTCTTTGACTTTGGTATGCTGATGCATTTGTTGTATGTCACTTTACATGAATGAGCCTGCATATGTCTCTTGTGATTTTGTACCTTTTGCCTGCCATCTGTTCTTATCTACCCTCTTACCCAACACCAGGAGTCTTCAAACTATGCCCGCAGGCCACATCTGGCCCAAAACAATATTTTACCGGGCCCTTAATGGATAGGGAGACTCTCTGAAAGAGAAGGGGGCTCTGATGTGATGGGGGCTCCTAAAGTGAAGGGGGAGGCTGTGATGCTAAGAGGAGCCTTGATGTGATAGTAGACTCCTGATGTGAAGGGGGTCCAGATGGGATGGGGGGCTTCTGATGTGAGGGTTGGGGGACTCTGATGTGAAAAAAAGGCTCTGATGTGAAAGTGGGTCTTCTGATATGAAGAGGGGGCTCTGATGTGATTGATTGCTTTTAATGTGGAAGGGGGACTCTGATGCGATGGAATGGTTCTAATGTAAAAGAGGTAGCTTTGATGTGAAAGTGAGGACTCTGATGTGATGTGAAGCTGTGAAGCTTCTGATATGAAAGGGGGGATCTGATGGAAGGGGGGGGCTCTGATGTGTTAGGAGGGAGAAGTGAAAGGGGTGGCTCTGATGTAAAACAAGTCTCTTATGTGAAGGGGAGGGCTTCTGATTTGACAGGGGGGACTAACACATGAAAGGGGGGACTCATGTAAAAAGGGGACTCTGATATAATGGGGGTCGTTTCTGATAAGAAAGGGGGGATTTTTCATTGGAAGTTATTTCTTGGATTGTGTTTATTATTTTTTTAAATATAACAAAGATTGCCAAATTTAGTACATACAAGGATGGTGATACAATATTCAAATAGCAATAAAGCTAAACATATTGATTTATGAACAGGATGAGTACATAACAATTTAAAAATGTAACGAGTAGAGCAATGAATAAACCAATAAAATATTAGCTCGAAAGCATGTGACTAAGGCCTTATAGGCTGAAACGCGTCAACTGACTTAATCTGCATTTGTTCACTGTGGCTATTCAATAAAATTAAGAAATTTTAAGAGCAACAGCCGGGGTGGGGATCATTTTTTCTACCTGGGAGCTCTGCTATCTATGTGGTGTATGAGTAGTAGCACTTACTCTTCTGTTTATACAATAGAAAATTTCATCAGACGGAAAAAAGTAAGTTAGTGACTATTGGTTCGTTTTGCAGAAGCAGTAATTATGGGATCAATCTAATAGGTACCGTGTTTCCCCAAAAATAAGACTGGGTCTTATATTAATTTTGGCAACAAAAGGGCTCCTGTTGACGTCCAATGACGAAACGCGTAGGACATGGCTTACGAACGTCTTGCGTCACCTCCAACCAGACGAACACAGGATATTTTTGACGGCTTTTATCCTTGATCTTTGATTCTTTCATGCTTACACTAACTATAAAAATGTGAGTACCAACTCTGCTTATATATAAAATAAAGCTTTTAAAAACGGTTTTACGCTATGGGCATCCCTTCTCTTTCACATGCTAAAAATCGATAAACAACATTAAAAGCACGAACCAGAGCTGACAAGAGTTGCTACACAGTGGCAAATACTGTGACCCTGTAGGGGTGAGGCTATTCGGTGATTATTTTTAGTACACTCCAAGTGTACTAAAAATCCACTCAAGTGGAATTGTACTTGTAGAGGCAGCAGTTCTATATCCTATTAGTACCTACATTCAATTGTGCGGATTCAATCTTCATTTCTCAAAAGACACAATAGGGCTTATTTTCGGGGTAGGTCTTATCATGTAATGTGTATTTTCCAGTTCCTGTGCCCCCTGTCTTCTTTTTCCCTCTCCCTCCCTGCCTGTCAGGTCAGTTATTAGCATTTAGCCATATAAGTTTAAAGTGCTTGTAAAATCCTATAATCCACTCTATTACAGTATTATATAATGTACAATGTGTGTGTTTCTGTAACATTATTGTATCAAATGCCTTCGTTTAGTGTTTTTTTTAATACTCATGAAAGTTTTTTGTTTTTTTTAAATGCGTTTGAAAAATTGCTGCTCAAATAAAGTTGCAATTCCCTAGGTTGTCTGCTAAAACAATATATATATAATGTTTGGGGGTTCTGAGTAATTTTCTAGCAAACAAATGATGATTTTTACGTGTAGATGAGAAGTTTCAGAATTGGCCTGGGTGGCAAGGGGTTAATTACCAAAAGTAATATACAAATAATTATATATTGTTTTTAAGGTAATTTACTATATTTTCAAGACTGTACTCAAGCAGGTGGCTTGAGTACAGTTATAACTCAAGTTATAACTCAAACCAGTAATTTCACAGTAAAGAGATAAATAATAAATTATTATGTTATAACATATAGCACATAAATATATGATTTAGCTTGTACGTTGTCAACAGCAGCAGATTCTCATTCTCCCTCTTAACTGTGTGAGAAAAACATGAGATTGTGGGTAAATCCTATACCCATAAACACATGTATTTCCTTGTAGTTAAGAGGGTTGGGCTGGAAGGGAACATTCGTCTTTTAGACACATGCCCCTTCTATGACACTGCAGTGAGAGGCGTGCCTCCACTGCAGCATTTTTATTGGACAGCTGGAGCTAATGATACTTTACCATTGGTCCAAGACTCCAAGCTGTCCATTGAGCTCGGTGTTTCTGACAAGAAGTGAGGAGAGGCACTGTGAGTCCAACCTCTCAGTCTGCTGCAAACAAAGTGTGCCAGCTTGTATTTAAACTGGCCCAGGGGTGTAACTACCACCATAGCGACCCATACGGGCGCTATGGGGCCCACAGCCGAGTGGGGCCCAGTGAGGCTAAGAGCACCGCCGGCACAGTCTCCCAGCCAGGGGAAGAGAGAGGAAAGGAAGAGGCGAGCTGTCTGTATCAGCAGAGAGCTGAATTGCCCGATGTAAGAACTTTCATTAGAACTTCCAGTGTTCCCGGGGCTCACGTCACATAGCTCCACCTTTTGGCCTGGCGCCTTTGATAGACAGAACGCCAATCCAATGCGGGACATGTGACGTCATCAAAGGCGTCGGGCCAAGAGGTGGGGCTATGTGACGATGAGCCCCGGGAAGACAGGAAATTCAAATGAAAGCTATTACAGCGGGCAATCCTGCTCTCTGCTGTATGGGGCACAGGTCACGCTGTATTGGGCACAGGTCACGCTGTATCGGGCACAGGTCACGCTGCATTGACACTAGGGCAGCTGTGGGGGGGCTGTTTGCAGGGGGGCCCCATGCAACATTTTGCTATGGGGCCCTGCTATTTCTAGTTATGCCCCTGAACTGGCCCCTCTGTATGTAGCTTCTGACAGGCTGCACAAGGAGCCCTGTATCTCCAGAACCATAGGTCGTAGTGGTGGGGTAGGACTTAGGCTACCTACCCCCCAAATTTGGGGTCTCTGTGACCTCAGGTCACCGAGCTATGCCCCTCGAAGCTCAATTTTGTTTTATTTTTTTTTTTATTAATGTTCAAGGCAGAGCCTCACCTGCCTCCCCTAACTGCACGTCCCCTGACTGCATGTCCCTGCTACATACACAATACAGTGTGGTACAGAAGAGGCCACAAACTATGCTATGTAATTTTTTGACACTGTTTAGCAATTTGTATGAAGTTGATAGCATTATCTTTATTTTCTTCAATGTTTACTGTATACTTTTATAGATTTTACCTATATTGTTCTAGCACTCAAAAAGCATTGTCTTTCAAAAAACTACCCAAAGAATCCTTTTTTGGTCAAAATCAGCCATATTGGGTTGCTGCTGCTGCTGCTGTAAGCCAACAAATATTATAAAAGTAAACTAAAATATTATACATGGAATATATATGATGACACAATATGGTGTTGCTGATGCTGTTCCTGAGAGTTGGAATGTTCTATCAAACTACATACAGCTTTAAGGCATTCCCTAAGCATGGGATTTTAAAACTTTTTATATTTTTGATGCTGCCCATTAAGACACTGGAAAAGATCATCTCCCTGCTGAATAATAAATTTAAGTTTTATTTAAAATTTTACATGTCCCCCGGCATCTTGTGCCCTTTAATTGACAATTGCTGGTCTATAAGCCAAGAAAATGGCCATTACTAATTCCTAAAATTTAACTCCTATAGATTTCAAAGGGGTTTTGATTTGGAATCAAAACTTTGCTAATGTTCACCAAACCTGTGTCAAACAGAATATATATATTTTTTGGCTTATCTCTAATTCTGGTATGCAATGTGCTGAATCTGGTATACATTCTAGCCAAATTGGATATTCCCTGCACCTATTTATCCTATTGCTTTTATTTTTCCATTGTATGTATTATTTATCATATCATTTTCATAAATTCTTTTACTCATGTATTTATTTTATTGTAAGATTATTTTGAATGCTACGAAATGCATTAATGGTGTTGCAACTTTTATATGACTAGTAAATACTTATCTTCTGATGACAAAACATTCAAGCCTCTTTATTCACCACAGGTGTCTCTGCTAACATAATCTCCATTTTTGTTTCTAAAGTCTTCCATAGTTAATCAGGTTGAAAAAACAATATATGTACTTGTTGGCAGGTGTAGTTCCTACTTCACCTAGTAGGTGGCATTACGGCAAGTGTTACTGGACCTGTTACTGCAAGTGTTTTTGAACCTGTGACCTCAAGTGTTCTATACCAGGATAATAGTGACTGTGTTCTGTAAGCATCCTTGTTATCCTTGAACTTGTGCTCTTCTAATTACAATAACTGTTAAACCTTGCCTGGACTATGTGCACTACTTCCTCAACTTGGGTACCCTACTCCTGGCCCTGCCCACATACTCTACCACATGAAATAAAAAATGTAGAGTCTTTTAACAGATAGATATGCATATAGAAAGATAGCTTGGTGTATTGATGTATACTGTGAAATATTATTAACAACTTTGATGGTGCTTTCACAAAGGGTCATTTTCATTGGCCCCAAGTTGTGATCCTGTAAAGAACAGTTTGGAGGCCCAGTTCACACATTATTTAGTCTGCACGCTCTTACAAATGTATAACGTAGAAAGAAGCAAAAACACATAATACCTGGTATATTGCTGATAATTATACATGTGCACTGCCTAAAAATGCATTCATTTTCGTTTCATTCGTTTTTGTTTTTCCTTTTCAGGTCATTCGTTATGATCGAATTAGTAAATTCGTAAATTTGGAAATTCAGACATTCGAAAAAAATATTAAATTCGTAAATTTGAAAAATGTGTAAATTCGAAAAAATTTGTAGATTTGAAAAAATTTGTAAATTCGAAAAATTCGAAAACCCAAAAATTCTAAAATCTGAAATAATAACTAACTAATTATAACTTAACTATTAATAACTATTAAATTGTAGGTATTGAAATTTCCTTTCAAATTTGGCTGTTAGTGAACGTAAAGAATACAAATTTATCCAAAGTTACGAATTATTATTCGTTATTTATTATTATTAATTTGTTCCATTCCATTAGTTTAGATGCGACATATGTTTTGATAATGAAAAGGGTTTCTGATAAAGAAAACTATAGGAGGTGTGCCACATCCCAATTGTATCAAAGAAGAAAAAAAACCCTAGGGTGGGACTTTAAGGGCACTACCACATAGACAACAAGAAGTAGTAAAGTATTATTAAACATTTTTTAGGAAACATATATTACATATTGCACATAGCCGTGTATACAAAAATTCAATGAAAGATACAACTTCCTGAGCCCGACCCATTTCGGAGATGAATGCTGTCTCCTTCATCAGGGGGTTGACAGAATATATAGTATCTATAAAATTCAAATGCAAAATGATCAACAATGGGTTAACCCTTCCAAGTAATACTAAATAGTCATACACCGAATACTAAGGGTATTGGTAACTTACATCATAGTGATTTGCATGTACATAGAAGTAACCACATTTGTTTAAAAAGAGAATGACATTGTCACGTGGAGTCCTCTGCGTATCCCGTCCACATTGTTGTTACTCCAATCCAAGATAGATTTGGATAGGGGGATCGCCAAATGATATATATGGACCAGGTCCCCGATCACACCAAGAAAGGTTTGAATCTGGAGACCCAGATAACAACCAAAAGCGTGTGTACTGAGCCCCAAAAAGTGCTAAATCTGGAAAAAAGGGGCATATATATAGTAAAATGAGTTAAGTATGTCATTAACTAGAAGAATTCAAACTGCAACCATGAATAGTGGAACCAAGCAGGATGATTGGACATACCCAAATAGAGCAATGACATCAAATACCGGCAGACAGGTTGGTAGGGACGTGAAGGGCAGAGAATGCTGTGGACCAATTCAGTGAGATATTGGCTGTTGAAATTAACCTCGCCAGACAATGGGGCACTGGAATAATACAAAAGAAAAGATAAATGGAAAAAAGTGAGAAGAATGTATATGAGCTTGAGCATCAGTGCTGCTTTTAAGTCATGAGCCCAGCTGCATTCAATAACACAAAATATTAGTTAAAGGTTTCCCCATGTTACTCACTCTTAATGACTGGAGTCCAGCATCAGCCTCTCCAAAAGCATCCTGTCCATAGCCATGTCTGTCTGTTTAATGAACTGAAAGTTTAAATAGCCCCGCAGACACAGCCACAATGTCTGCCTAATGCAGATCAGCTGTATGCAGCCAGCCTTATCCCAGGTTACCAGAGAGGGCCCCCTGGGTAGCGGCCGCGCCATGCCTCCACACGGCGCAGGTGCGAATGACGCTACGCTCACTTGCCGTACCGATCACACGGCGCACGCGTCATGCAGTCACGTTTTGATAATTGTAACTTTGGTTAAATTCGTATTCGTTATGTTCAGCCAAATTTGAAAGGAAATTCCAATACCTTTAATTTAATAGTTAAGTTATTATTAGTTAGTTATCATTTCAGATTTTCAAATTTTCGGGTTTTCGAAAATTTCAGACTTTACGAATCTACAAATTTGTGAATTTCCGAAATTCCAAATTTTTTCAAATCAACAAATTTTTTCGAATTTATGAATTTTTTCGAATTTCGTCAGAAAATGAATTCGGAATGAAACAAATTGCACATGTCTACTGATAATTATTAATTAAATATTTAAAAGGAGGCTGATATAAAACGTACGGCTTTTAAAGAAGAAGTAGGGCCAAAGGTCTTTTGGCACTTCTCCTCCTGAGGGTAACAGTAGTGCACTTAGTTCTGCACTCCTGTGACCTGTATTCAGAATACAGGAGGCTAAAGTCTGCTGTCAGCTGGTCCAGACTCTGGAGTGGTCCCGACTTTAATGTCAGGATCCACCCAGATGCCTGACTTGCAGCTGGCTCAGCCTCTTAGCATACCACTAAGAACAGCTCCCATCCCCTCCACAGCCTGGTGCTCCAGTGGAGCCACTGACTGACAGTAACTGTTTACTAAAGACCGAGAACTGAGCGATCAGCAGTGTTTGATCGCTGGGTTCTCAGCCTTAGAGGCGGTGGGGGACAGATGCAGCTTGCATCTAGGTGAGCCAAAATGTTTTTTATTTTTAAATTCCCATACTTCACTTTAACCGATTGCTAACCAGCCGCCGTCATTATACTGCAGCAGGTCGGCATGATCCCGCAAGCCGTCGTAGCTATACTTCGCCTCCTTTAAGGGGGATAGGAGGCACTGTGGGGTGCCGATGCTTGTGGCCGACAGTCGCGATAACCGCCAGCCACGAGCGATCGCGGGCATGAGAGTCAGAACAGGGATGCGTGTGTGTGTAAACAGAGACAGATCGTTAGTTCCTAATAGCTAGGAATCACGATCTGTAATTTCCTCTAGGTTAGTCCCCTCCCCCTACAGTTAGAAACACACACAGGTAACACAGTTAACCCCACGATCATCCCCTAGTGTTAACCCCTTCCCTGCCAGTGATATTTTTACAGTAATCAGTGCATTTTTATAGCACTGATCGCTGTATAAATGCCAATGGTCCCAAAAATGTGTCAAAAATGTCCGATGTGTCCGCTATAATGTCGCAGTCCCGATAAAAATTGCAGATCACCGCCATTACTAGTAAAAAATAAAATAATAATAAAAATGCTATAAATCTATCCCCTATTTTCTAGACCCTATAACTTTTGTGCAAACCAATCAATATACACTTATTGCGATTTTTTTTACCAAAAATATGTAGAAGAATACATATCGGCCTAAACTGAAAAAAATAGCTTTTTTAAAAAAAAAAAAAAAGGGGATATTTATTATAGCAAAAAGTACAAAATATTGTGTTTTTTTCAAAATTGTCGCTCTTTTTTACTTTATACTGTAGCGCAAAAAATAAAAACCGCAGAGGCGATCAAATACCACCAAAAGAAAGCTCTATTTGTGAGAAAAAAAGGACGTCAATTTTGTTTGGGTGCAGGGTCGCACGACCGCGCAATTGTCAGTTAAAGTGTCGCAGTGCCGAATCGCAAAAAATGGTCATTCAGCAGCCAAATCTTCTGGGGCTGAAATGGTTAAACAATGTAAATAGAGATAGTTTATATTATATTAGAAAAGAATTCAGCAAAAACAATGGCCATCTTGCAGTGAAAAAATACTGTAAGAAAATGACTCTGCTATAAATATGCTCCCGAATTATTGTGCATTCTCTTTAACCACTTAAGCTCCAGAAGATTTAACCCCCTTCATGACTAGGCCATTATTTTTTTTTTTTTTTGCGATACTGCACTGCGTTAATGTAACTGACAATTGAGCAGTTGTGCGACGCTGTACCCAAATAAAATGTATGTCCTTTTTTTCCCCACAAATAGAGCTTTCTTTTGGTTGGTTATTGATCATCTCTGCATTTTTTATTTTTTTTGCGACCGACAAAAATCAAAAATCAAAAACAATATTTTTTACTTTCTGCTATATAACATATCCCATAAAATGTAAAAAATCTAATTTATTCATCATTTTAGGCCAATATGTATTCTGCTACATATTTTTGGTAAAAAAAACCCAAAACAATAAGTGTATATTGATTGGTTTGCACAAAAGTTATAGCGTCTACAAACTATGGGATATATTTATGGAATTTTTATTTATTTATTTTACTAGTAATAGCGGTGTTTAGCGACTTTAGCGGGACTGCCATATTGCAGCGGACGAATTGGACACTAACTTTCACTTTTGACACTTTTTTTGGAGGACCAGTGACACTAATATAGTGATCAGTGCTAAAAATATGCACTGTCACTGTACCAATGCACTGTCGCTGTACTAATCACTGGCTGGGAAGGGCTTAATATCGGGGTGATCAAAGAGTTAACTGTGTGCCTAGCCAGTGTTTGTGTACAGTGTGGAAGGTGCTTTTACTAAGGGAAGACATGAATCCTTGTCCCTGCTTTGCAGTAACACAGGATCCATGCCTACCCTACTGACAGAAAGGCAATCTGCCTTGTTTACATACTGTAGGCAGATGGCCATTCTGGCTCTATAACAAATAATCAGCGGGTGCCAGCAGACACCGAGTTTGCGGTACCTGCTTAGTGAGCAGGCAGCGGTGCACATTCGCTTCCGGAAGTGCGGGGTCACGTATATATATATATATGTACTGAAGGGGTTGTGAACAAGTTATCATGCTAAATAATGTGATGTTCTTAGAGTAAGAGTTTGGCTCCCTCTAGTGTCCAATTAATGCCATTAAGACGTTTTGTTTAGTTTCTGTTAACAGTTTCTGTGAAGCTGCGTTACAAAGCATTGTGGGAGATGTAGTTTAATGAGGAAGTGACTCTTGTGCTAAAATCAATCTGGTAACTACTGAACCACAATGCCCAGTTCACCTACCCAGAATGCCAAGTCACAGAACAGCCTGCTGGGTAAGCAGATAAAAGAACAGGCGTGGCAGGTTTTTGAGCTCTTTGGACGCCATTTAACACACAGCAGGAGGTCTGTGTGTCCAGGACTGGAAGAGCCTGTGGCCTACAGTGGAGAGCGGATCGCCCTCCCCAGAGGGATCCTTGTGAACGGCCCTGCTGATTGCATAGTTGCCAACAGTCCCGATTTTCCCGGGACAATCCCGATTTTGGGACCCTCGTCCCGATTGGAGAGTGTCCCGAATCGGGATTTTCCATAAGGAAAATCGGGAATGTTGTTTTTTTTTTTTTTTTGGAGCAGCGGGCTCCAGCAAAATGGCGGCCGGCGCCGCCGCTCTAGCTGCCTCTAGTGTTGAGTGGAGAGGGGAAGGGGGCTCGATCCGTGCAGCCAATGAAGCGGCTTCTTTGGCTGCACGGCCCCTCCCCTCTCCACTGAAGCGAGCAAAAGACACGGCGCCAGCGCCGTGTCTTCCTGAAAGTTCCCCAGCCCCGTACTGCGCAAGCGCTGTGCCTGCGCAGTACAGGGGGTCCGCCATTGCCGAGGGGAACTTTCTCGGCAGAACACCGGCCGCTCCTCCACTGAGCGGGGGCCGGGCTGCATTGAGGGGGGGAGGCTGCACTAACTGAGGGGGGGCTGCACTGAGGGGGGGCTGCACTGAGGGGGGGAGGCTGCACTAACTGAGGGGGGGCTGCACTGAGGGGGGGCTGCACTGAGGGGGGAAGGTTGCACTAACTGAGGGGGGCTGCACTGAGGGGGGGCTGCACTAACTGAGGGGGGCTGCACTGAGGGGAGGCTGCACTGAGGGGGGCTGCACTAACTGAGGGGGGGCTGCACTAACTGAGGGGGGGCTGCACTGAGGGGGGGAGGCTGCACTAACTGGGGGGGCTTCACTGAGGGGGGGAGGCTGCACTAACTGAGGGGGGCTGCACTGAGGGGGGGCTGCACTAACTGAAGGGGGGCTGCACTGAGGGGGGGCTGCATTAACTGAGGGGGGGGCTGCATTAACTGAGGGGGGGCTGCACTAACTGAGGGGGGGCTGCACTGAGGGGGGCTGCACTGAGGGGGGGCTGCACTAACTGAGGGGGGGCTGCACTAACTGAGGGGGGGGCTGCACTGGCGGGGTCACCTGATGCAAGGACAGACTCTGGCGGGGGCACCTGATGCAAGGACAGACTCTGGCGGGGGCACCTGATGCAAGGACAGACTCTGGCGGGGGCACCTGATGCAAGGACAGACTCTGGCGAGGGCACCTGATGCAAGGACAGACTCTGGCGGGGGCACCTGATGCAAGGACAGACTCTGGCGGGGGCACCTGATGCAAGGACAGACTCTGCCGGGGGCACCTGATGCAAGGACAGACTCTTCCGGGGGCACCTGATGCAAGGACAGACTCTGCTGGTGGCAGGCGATGTGGCTAGTGACACGCTCAGGGATCCCACTGATTCAGCATTATGGTGAGTTGAATGATTTAATTTTATATTACAATGTAATAATAGAAATAATGCGCTTCAATCATCCTGACACCATAACAACCATGGTGCCGGGATGATTGAAGCGTTAACACCAGGTGTTTGGAGTATCTTTATCTGCTGATTGTTAAACTTTCTAGAATACACATATTTCTATTGTTGTGTAGGACCTGGGGCTGCTGTCCCGTCATTCCTCTCTCCCCCTCTCCCTCTCCCCCTTTCCCTCTCCCTCTCCATCCCTCATTCATCTCAGACTCTAACCACACCCTCTTGAGCCACGCCAAATTAAGCCACGCAAGCTTTTCATGCAAGCCACGCCCACTTTCAGCGTAAGCCACGCCCACTTTCCGCGTAAGCCACGCCCATTTTTCATCACGGCGCACTTCACGCGCCGCAACTATTATTTTTACTAGACCACGCCTACAAACGAATGCCCCGCCTCCTAATTATTGATCGGCTCCGCCTACAGCCAAAAAAGTGTCCCACATATTTTTTTTTCAATGTTGGCAACTATGTGATTGAACAGGAGGATCGGTCTGCGCTTCAGAGCATTTGAAGCCATCTGGACCTCAGCTATCCGGAGGATCGATACAGCGTGGCGGAGCCATCTTTCATCAGACTGAGACACCGGGAGGAGAGTCTGGACGGAGCCTCGCAGCCTTTGGGTCTACTTGGTGAGAAGGGCACATGCCTATTTCAGTAGAGTACATTATTAACTGAGTGTGTCATTTACAGACTGCCGGTGAGACTTGTAGTCCCACAGAAGTGATCTCACTTATTCACAGGCTGCATACAGAAGAACTTTAGAATTTGTTTCTCTGTGCTATAAAGTCAATATTGAATTATACTCACTGCTAAAGAGGAAGTATTATAAGTGCCTTATATTTGCAAGTACACAATTACCTGCGCATCACTTATCCTACAGTTTGCTTTCTACTTGTTTCCCTGTTTGGATTTACAAATACTTCAGTCTAATACATAAGCTAGCTGAAGATTCTGAAGACAAGGAACTTTATTCATCTTCTACAAAGCTTTGCAGTTTACTTTGCATTTGGAACTTGCATTACAACCTAGGGGGAGCCCTTGAGTACAGGATATATGCATTATTACATGGTACTGTTGCACGTTCATGACATTACACTACAGATCTGGTGTGTGTGCTTTGAGGTTTCAGTGGGAAGGTGCTTAATATAAGTTTTGGAGGATATTGGGCACTTGTCTCACTGTGCACCTGTCTGCATATACTCTCTATGGTGATCACTGAATATACGGTTTCACTAACACATTGACTGTCATCTGTTGTCATTTATTACCTTTAAGTTATCACACTGTTCCTTGTGTTTAATTTCCATTTCAGTAAACTGTCTAAATGGTTAATTGGTATCCTGTGTGAGTCTCTATTATCACAGCTGGTGAAGTGACGGGTTCCAAGGTTACGGTAAATATACTGTATAGTGTATCTTTACTGCTGGATCCCACACTCATATCACTATACAGGTGTGCCAGAGGGGTCAAGACCATTCTTGGGGTTGAGAGACGGGGTGCAGAATTGAACATTCATTAGCAGCTCCTACGGGGGTAGTGCAACAAGTTGTTCAGGCTGTCTTCAGCCTCTTGCTCTGCTATTGCTTTATCATATACACGCTTTAAAAAAAAATCTGTTTGGAGCAGTTTAAAGTAGAACTACACTGCATCTGAGCGCCACAAACCAAAAACGCTATTTAACTGATTTTTAACATTCAAAGCAAGCTTACCCATTCATTCTTGTCTCCATGCTTTATTTTGCTAAGAAATCAATTTGAAAAATATATATATATATATATATATATACACACATACAGTGGGGATGCAAAGTATTCAGACCCCCTTAAATTTTTCACTCTTTGTTATATTGCAGCCATTTCTAAAATCATTTAAGTTAATTTTTTTGACATTTTTACAGATTTATTAAAAATGAAAAACTGAAATATCACATGGTCCTAAGTATTCAGACCCTTTGCTGTGACACTCATATATTTAACTCAGGTGCTGTCCATTTCTTTTGATCATCCTTGAGATGGTTCTACACCTTCACTTGAGTCCAGCTGTGTTTGATTATACTGATTGGACTTGATTAGGAAAGCCACACACCTGTCTATATAAGACCTTACAGCTCACAGTGTATGTCAGAGCAAATGAGAATCATGAGGTCAAAGGAACTGCCTGAAGAGCTCAGAGACAGAATTGTGGCAAGGCACAGATCTGGCCAAGGTTACAGAAAAATTTCTGCTGCACTTAAGGTTCCTAAGAGCACAGTGGCCTCCATAATCCTTAAATGGAAGACGTTTGGAATGACCAGAACCCTTCCTAGAGCTGGTCGTCCGACCAAACTGAGCTATTGGGGGAGAAGAGCCTTGGTGAGAGAGGTAAAGAACAACCCAAAGATCACTGTGGCTGAGCTCCAGAGATGCAGTCGGGAGATGAGAGAAAGTTGTAGAAAGTCAACCATCATTGCAGCCCTCCACCAGTCAGGTCTTTATGGCAGAGTGGCCCGACGGAAGCCTCTCCTCAGTGCAAGACACATGAAAGCCCGCATGGAGTTTGCTAAAAAACACCTGAAGGACTCCAAGATGGTGAGAAATAAGATTCTTTGGTCTAATGAGACCAAGATAGAACTTTTTGGCCTTAATTCTAAGCGGTATGTGTGGAGAAAACCAGGCACTGCTCGTCACCTGTCCAATACAGTCCCAACAGTGAAGCATGGTGGTGGCAGCATCATGCTGTGGGGGGTGTTTTTCAGCTGCAGGGACAGGACGACTGGTTGCAATTGAGGGAAAGATGAATGTGGCCAAGTACAGGGATATGCTGGACGAAAACCTTCTCCAGAGTGCTCAGGACCTCAGACTGGACCTAAGGTTTACCTTCCAATAAGACAATGACCCTAAGCACACAGCTAAAATAACGAAGGAGTGGCTTCACAACAACTTCCGGACTGTTCTTGAATGGCCCAGCCAGAGCCCTGACTTAAACCCAATTGAGCATCTCTGGAGAGACCTAAAAATGGCTGTCCACCAATGTTTACCATCCAACCTGACAGAACTGGAGAGGATCTGCAAGGAGGAATGGCAGAGGATCCCCAAATCCAGGTGTGAAAAACTTGTTGCATTTTTCCCAAAAAGACTCATGGCTGTATTAGATCAAAAGGGTGCTTCTACTAAATACTGAGCAAAGGGTCTGAATACTTAGGACCATGTGATATTTCAGTTTTTCTTTTTTAATAAATCTGCAAAAATGTCAACAATTCTGTGTTTTCTGTCAATATATATATATTTATTTATTAATTTTTCTTCAGTTACTTGCCGGTTTCCAGGCCTAAGGCAAACAGTGTCATACATCCCATGAGTCCATGAGGAGAAGAGACCAGTGACACTAATATAGTGATCAGTGAGGGGTTTTCTCAGCTAAGAGCACCCTCCTGTCTGCTTGCCTGAGCTAAGGGCAGATGGATTCCTGGAAATAAATGCTATATGAATCATCTTCCCTTACTCAAGGTGGCCACAGCCAGAAATGCCAGGGGGTATTTTTCAAATTGATTTCTTAGCAAAATAAAGCATGGAGACAAGAATGAATGGGTAAGCTTGCTATGAATGTTAAAAATCAGTTAAATAGCGTTTTTGGTTTGTGGCGCTCAGATGCAGTGTAGTTCTACTTTAAACTGCTCCAAACAGATTTTTTTTTAAAGCGTGTATATGATAAAGCAATAGCAGAGCAAGAGGCTGAAGACAGCCTGAACAACTTGTTTCTGTTCTTATCTTATAAAAGCAGACTACTTCAGGCTTTACCTAATAAACACAAACATTCTGCAGTTTCCACACTGTGTTCTCCTTGTCACACTCCCTAGCTGTAGCTAAGGCTCTACATCCTCCATTAGATGCAGTTGCATTATGGTGAGGTTTCAATGTGTTTACCATTTAACCCTATGGAAGAAGTAATCACAAGACTTCAGATGCTTTTAGGGCGTATCTAAACTCAATAACAAAAATGTAATACATCTGCATGTTATCAGTCCTTAGATGTGATGGCTGCATACAGTACGTTATTTCTTTTGAGGCATTTTTAGAATTTTATTTTCACCTGGTGATCCTGCCATTAACACACTTCCTGCCCTAAGGTGACAATGCTCACTCGCTGTATTATGCATGTATGTACTATGGAGAAGAGGCATTGTCCACCCAGGGAAGTTTGTTAGGACTATAGAACCTCCCCTTTCTTCATCTTTGTAACATGGGGCAGACAGTCCACAGAGGTGACCTGGTAGGAGCAAGGAATCCAAAGAAGCTAAGAATCCAAAGACCTGGTAGGATCAAAGAATCCTTTGGATTTCAGTCCAGCACAGGTAGGGTGTTGACAGCTCAAACACATATCTGCCAACTTTCTAAAATGGGAAAATGGGACACCTATCAGCAAAAGTATGTAGGCATAGGACACACCCCCTGCCATGCCCCCCCCCCTCCCCAAAGGAGAATTGTACAAAAAAAGTTTAGTTAAACTCACAAGTGTTTTTTTTACCACTGCTATTCCTTTATATTGGCTTTTGGAATTTACAAATACAGCCATTTAGAAATTGGATGAAAGGTTTAGCACTGGGAAACACTTTTTGAAAGATAAATAGTGCATTTTATATACAACTATATAGATCAGACCAAAATAAGGAACAAATGAGGGGGGAAGAGGGACATTGTTCCAAATCAGGAACAGTTCCATGAAATCAGGGACAGTTCCATGAAATTAGGGACAGTTCCATGAAATCAGGGACAGTTGGGAGGTATGCAAACAGTAGGTTAGTGGATTCTTGGCAGGATCAACAGGTGCTTTGGGGTTGTAAAGTCACTACTGAGAAATCCTATAATCCCCTCTCTTACAGGAGCATATAATGTGTAGTATCTGTGTTTTTAAAAAAATTTCCGCAAAATACCTTATTTTAAAGTGCCGCTGGGCGCACACGTGACTTGCCAGCGCTCTCCTTCCCCAATGCGAGCACTACAGTGGGAGGGGCTGAGATTCCCCGCTGACATCAGCCTGGAAGGGAGGGGAGAGCGGCGGGAGGTCACATGAGTGCACAGCGGCGCTGTAAATAAGATATTTTGCTGAATAATAAAAAAAAAAAAACACAAATACTGGACATTATATCTTCCTGTAAAAGAGGGGATTACAGTATTTCTCAGTAATAACTTTACAGATATAGTGTCGGGAGGGGAGGGGCAGGGAGGAGATGGATCACACACAGACTCCCGAGCTGACAGGCAGGGAGGGAGGTGGAGAGGGGGATAGAGGAGAGCAGCATGATGACAGAGGTACATAACCTGACCACGGTAATCATGGATCAGCAGCCATGATTACCGTGGTCAGCACACTAAAGGTGACACAGGAACAGGCAGGATCAACCAGGTTTTATAGAACATAGAGGGGGCAAATGACACAGAAAAAGCACTATGCTGTATATCCTGCTTTAAAGAATCAGGATCATTTTTTTTTTTATTAGGAGTGCAACCATTTAAAATTGGTGGGTCAGCAGCCTGTAGATTGTGAACAAGTGATTGGTAGATCGCGGTTAGGGCTTGCTGACCCACCATCCCATAGCATCAAGAGAGAGCAATGCAGAAGGACTACTTGTATAGTTAGAACTGTAGTAGGGAGCAAAAGCCGCATAAGCAGATGCCTCCTCTGTAGTGCTGGCTCCTGTCTCATATGGAGTGATACCAACTGCACTCCACCTCTTATCCCGGCTAGCGGTCTCCAGAGTGGTGGCATCAGCAGGAAAGAAGAGATCTTCAGGTCAGTCTGAAGCAATACACTGGACATAATAGTATAGGGCTGCTTTCAAACTGATGTGCTGCTGTTTACCCACGCCAAGGGGTGCAGTGCAGTGTACCTGCAGTTTTCCTGTGGTTTGCTGCGCTTAGCCATAGAATGCTATTATATCCTGCGGGTTTGGTGCACTTTATGAATGCAGGAGTTTTGGTGAGCTTTCAGAAACTGCACCACATCTGCAGGATATAATAGAAGTCTATGGCAAAGCGCAGCTAAATCAGGAAAGTTGCAGATGCAATGCGCTGCACCCACGGTGCAGGTAAACCGCACCACATCAGTATAAAAGCAGTCTTATGGGGGTGGGGGGCTCAGAACAGTATGGTTAAGATGTGGTTTTTACCACCCACACGCCAACTGCACCCCCTTTAGCTGCATTTGCCAGGGGTGTACACATTTCACAGCCACAGCAGGAGTTATGTGCCCTGTCATGTTTGGTGGGTGTAGCACCTGCCAAACATGACCCATGCAAGTGAATGCAGCTGCTCTGCAAGTGCCCCGCAGCCTTGTACAATACAGCAAACAAGGGTTTAAAGCAGGCAGCGTTGTGTTGGGTTCTTACCACCTGATTTAACCCCTTGGACCCCGTAGAAGCATGCAGTTGCGGGGCACTGGAAGAGTGGCCCTATTTACTTGATTGGGTTATAATTGGCAGGTAGTAGCACCCACCAAAAGTAACAGGGGGTTTAATTCGTGCTGCGGCATGTGTATACCTTTTGGCTGCTGCCTCAGCAGTTAAAGGGCATAGGGATTGCGACTCAACCACAGGGTTATACCACCCCCCAACTTTTCGTGTCGAGAACGAGCCCTAAGGGTGCCGCTGCCAAATGCAACTAAGGGCTCATTCACAAGTGCAGTGGGCATTGCTGCTCCTCTGAAAAGTGATCTGAGTGTGTTTGATAGGTGGTGAGGAGGAGATATGTTGCCTCTTTACCACCTGATTTAAACCGATGATTGCCGTGCAATGCACACGATTGTGACATGGTAGTACGCCAATTAGAAGTTTAAATCAGGTGTGAGGAGGCGACACTGTGCCCGGTGATCTTTGACTTCTCCCATGTTGTTCATGTAGATCTCCACCTCTTTAAGGTTGCCTACCCCTGCCATAGTTTGTAGATGCTATAACGTTCACATAAACCAATCAAATGAAAATACTCTTATTGGAATTTTTTTTACCAGAAACATGTAGCAGAATACACATTGGCCTAAATTTATGAAGAAATCTGATTTTTAAAATTTTTTTACTGGATATGTTTTATAGCAGAAAGTAAAAAATATTGTTTTTTTTTTTTTTTTTTCCTAAATTATCTCTTTTTTTGATTACAGTGCAAAAAATGAAAAACACAGTGGTGATCAAATACCCAAATATCACCAAGGCAAAACTCTATTTGTGGGGAAAAAAATGACTTAATTAGTTGGGTGCAGGGTTCCGCGCAATTGTCAGTTAAAATAAGGCAGTGCCGTATCGCAAAAAGTGGCCTGGTCATGAAGGGGGGTAAATCTTCCGGAGGTCAAGTGGTTAAAGGAAAAGCTTTATACATGCTTTAGAGTTTATATTCAGAGATGAAAAATAAGCTATTAATACAGAGTTGTGGAGATGCAAACAAAAAAAAAAAAAATAAGTTCAGAAAAGAATAATACAAGTGCCAGGATCTTAATATATGTTTTACTAGATCAGAGGGAAGTCCATTTCCCTTATGTCATAAATATCAATTAATAACTGCCCTATGCGTGGTGCTTGGGAACATTTTATATCTTCACCCACTACTTATCAACTAAATATAATTATGGAGAAGTAATTATAGGCAGAGTTTGTTTTGAATTATTTCACAAGAATAAAATTAGATTTCCTTGGTCATAAATTGTGTTGCCTACCTAGTCCCAGCCTAACTGAAGAAATGCTATAGAACAATCCTCCCTGGGAGGAGGTTGGCCAAACACAATGCATTTTGGCTCAGGGCATTCTTTGCTTTGCTGCTATGAACTCATAGTAATTTATACCCTATAAAAATTTCATTAAAATGTGTCTATATATGATAAAGTACTACTTAGCGACAGCGCATGCCTAAAAAAACAAGTACCACCTTGTGTTCTGTTTTCTAATTCCCTTTTTTTTTACTCCCCATAGTTACATAACAACATCATATTACACAGCACTCGGAAATGTGGGGACTAGTGAAGCTGAGCAAAAATGCTGAATTTGGGAAAAATAAAAAGGAGAGCCAACAAAGCAAAGTAAAACAATTCCAATTTACTAGAAGAAGAGTGACAGGCTTGTATTATATAAAATGGAAAGTAGTGCTGCGCAAATATAAAAGTCCTCAAAAATCATATATCAGATGTAACAGGTGAAGTAAATGACAGGAACCACCAGTGGACACTCCGGACGACAGAAAACAACTTTAAAGTGACTGTGATCCCTCCACCGCACATGGATGGCCCCTCACCTGAGACACTCGACCTGAAACAGGTCATACAGCATAGATAGCAAACACTAGGTGAATCAATCCAGATGATGGTGGCTTCGTGTTCATAGTTCAGCACTCATCAGGTAGAACGGAATGATGCATATTTTCAGGGGAAAAGGCACCAGGTCCAGACCGAATTCCGGTGGGATTCATTCCAGTTGACAGGTCCTGTCAACTGGAATGAATTCCACCATTCCGTTCTACCTGATGAGTGCTGAACTATGACCACGAAGCCACCATCATCTGGATTGGTTCACCTAGTGTTTGCTATCTATGCTGTATGACCTGTTTCAGGTCGAGTGTCTCAGGTGAGGGGCCATCCATGTGCGGTGGAGGGATCACAGTCACTTTAAAGTTGTTTTCTGTCGTTCGGAGTGTCCACTGGTGGTTCCTGTCATTTACTTCACCTGTTACATCTGATATATGATTTTTGAGGACTTTTATATTTGCGCAGCACTACTTTCCATTTTATGTCATAGAGGTGTTGTTGAATTTGCCTTAGTGTCTGCTTGCATTTATTATCTGTGTCCGTTGGTTAGTCAGCGCTGAATTTATTCATATTAGGCTTGTATTATAATCAGTTCACTTAGGAAAGTGAATCTTAACCTGTTGCCAACCAGTGCACGACGATATACATCAGCACAATCGCACGGTTGCGCAAATGGGCATACAGGTACGTCCCCTTTAAGATGCGGCATCGTGGGCGCGCATGCGCCCGCCGCGAGCTCTGTGACCCTGCCCGCGGGTCCCGCGGACTGCCGGTGTCCCACGATCGTGTCACAGAACGGCAGAACGGGGAGTTGCCTATGTAAACAAGGCATTTCCCCATTCTGCCTAGTGAAGTGACAGAGATCTACTGCTCCCTGTCATCAGGAGCAGTGATCTCTGTCATGTCCTAGGTAGTTCATCTCCCCCACAGTTAGAATCACTCCCTAGGACACACTTAACCTCTTGATCGCCCCCTAATTAAAAAAAAATTAATAATAAAAAAGACATAAATCTATCCCCTATTTTGTAGACGCTATAACTTTTGCGCAAACCAATCAATATACGCTTATTGTGATTTTTTTTCACCAAAAATATGTAGAAGAATACACATCGGCCTAAACTGAGGAAAAAATGTGTTTGTTTATATATTCGGGGATATTTATTATAGCAAAAAGTAAAAAATATTGCTTTTTTTTTCTAAATTGTCGCTCTTTTTTTGTTTATAGCGCAAAAAATAAAAACCACAGAGGTGATCAAATACCACCAAAAGAAATCTCTAAGTGTGGGTAAAAAAGGACTTCAATTTTGTTTAGGTGCAATGTCGCATGACCGCGCAATTGTCAGTTAAAGTGACGCAGTACCGAATCACAAAAAGTGCTCTGGTCAGGAAGGTAAATTCTTCTGGGGCTGAAGTGGTTAAAGTGATTGTAAACGATCACCTTGTAAAACAACACATTCAGTTTAAAATAGAAATGAAAGGCAAGGAAAGGCAATGAAAGGAATGTATATATATATATATATATATATATATATATATATATATATATATATATATATATTATACAGTGGGGACGGAAAGTATTCAGACCCCCTCAAATTTTTCACTCTTTGTTATATTGCAGCCATTTGCTAAAATCATTTAAGTTCATTTTTTTCCTCATAAATGTACACACAGCACCCCATATTGACAGAAAAACACAGAATTGTTGACATTTTTGCAGATTTATTAAAAAAGAAAAACTGAAATATCACATGGTCCTAAGTATTCAGACCCTTTGCTGTGACACTCATATATTTAACTCAGGTGCTGTCCATTTCTTCTGATCATCCTTGAGATGGTTCTACACCTTCATTTGAGTCCAGCTGTGTTTGATTATACTGATTGGACTTGATTAGAAAAGCCACACACCTGTCTATATAAGACCTTACAGCTCACAGTGCATGTCAGAGCAAATGAGAACCATGAGGTCAAAGGAACTGCTTGAAGAGCTCAGAGACAGAATTGTGGCAAGGCACAGATCTGGCCAATTTTACAAAAAAAATTCTGCTGCACTTAAGGTTCCTAAGAGCACAATGGCCTCCATAATCCTTAAATGGAAGACGTTTGGGACGACCAGAACCCTTCCTAGAGCTGGCCATCCGGCCAAACTGAGCTATCAGGGGAGAAGAGCCTTGGTGAGAGAGGTAAAGAAGAACCCAAAGATCACTGTGGCTAAGGTCCAGAGATGCAGTCGGGAGATGGGAGAAAGTTGTAGAAAGTCAACCATCACTGCAGCCCTCCACCAGTCGGGGCTTTATGGCAGAGTGGCCCGACGGAAGCCTTTCCTCAGTGCAAGACACATGAAAGCCCGCATGGAGTTTGCTAAAAAACACCCGAAGGACTGCAAGATGGTGAGAAATAAGATTCTCTGGTCTGATGAGGCCAAGATAGAACTTTTTGGCCCTTATTCTAAGCGGTATGTATGGAGAAAACCAGGCACTGCTCATCACCTGTCCAATACAGTCCCGAAAGTGAAGCATGGTGGTGGCAGCATCATGCTGTGGGGGGGGTTTTCAGCTGCAGGGACAGGACGACTGGTTGCAATCGAGGGAAAGATGAATGCGGCCAAGTACAGGGATATCCTGGACGAAAACCTTCTCCAGAGTGCTCAGGACCTCAGACTGGGCTAAAGGTTTACCTTCCAACAAGACAATGACCCTAAGCACACAGCTAAAATAACGAAGGAGTGGCTTCACAACAACCTAGTGACTGTTCTTGAATGGCCCAGCCAGAGCCCTGACTTAAACCCAATTGAGAATCTCTGGAGAGACCTAAAAATGGCTGTCCACCAACGTTTACCATCCAACCTGACAGAACTGGAGAGGATCTGCAAGGAGGAATAGCAGAGGATCCCCAAATCCAGGTGTGAAAAACTTGTTGCATCTTTCCCAAAAAGACTCATGGCTGTATTAGATCAAAAGGGAGCTTCTACTAAATACTGAACAAAGGGTCTGAATACTTAGGACCATGTGATATTTCAGTTTTTCTTTTTTAATAAATCTGCAAAAATGTCAACAATTCTGTGTTTTTCTGTCAATATCGGGTGCTGTGTGTAGAGAGGAAAAAAAATTACTTAAATGATCTTAGAAAATGGCTGCAATATAACAAAGAGTGAAAAATTTAAAGGGGTCTGAATACTTTCCATCCCCACTGTGTATATATATATATATATATATATATATATATATATATATATATATATATATATAATGATAAATCTTCCCCTCCTGTTTGCTGCTAGTTAGTTTAGTCCTAGCTAAACCCCCCCCATTTCTTCCATGTTCCCTCAATCAGTGTTAGTTATTCACAAAAACACGGTTCTGGAAAGATATTGGGATCCATTCACAAAATTAGATTGCATGAGATATTTAGGCGTTTTCCCAAATACCGCATGCGATCTTGAGAACATCAATTCACTATTTCTTTATGTGGTATTTAGCACCCCCTGTGTTGAGGGCATGTGGCCTGGTATGGTTCAGGGGGCAGGGGGGTGGGCGCTCCCTCATCCCCCCCTTTCCTGACCTGCTGGGCTGCATGCTTAGATAAGGGTCTGGTATGGATTTTGAATGCTGTGTGGTATCTTACCGCATACTCAGATGCGGTAAGATACTGCTTTGTGAATGGAGCCCATTGTCTGTAAAACATCCTCTCAATTGCAATTAACTGAAGTAAAGTTGCATTGGATCCAACTTCTGTGTCTTATTGAAGAGTTAAGCTACCTGTGGATAGTGCCAAGTTAGCAGGCGACCATACTGTCTGGACAGACTGGGTCTAAGAAGGTATGTGAATGCAAAAAGCGGATCTTGAAACTGAGCACAGTGTGTACTCTTCAGTAAATCAAGGTTATTAACTATGCACTGTTATGCCCCGTACACACGGTCGGACATTGATCGGACATTCCGACAACAAAATCCTAGGATTTTTTCTGACGGATGTTGGCTCAAACTTGTCTTGCATACACACGGTCACACAAAGTTGTCGGAAAATCTGATCGTTCTGAACGCGGTGACGTAAAACATGTATGTCGGGACTATAAACGGGGCAGTAGCCAATAGCTTTCATCTCTTTATTTATTCTGAGCATGCGTGGCACTTTGTATGTCGGATTTGTGTACGCACGATCGGAAATTCCGACAACGGATTTTGTTGTCGGAAAATTTTATAGCAAGCTCTCAAACTTTGTGTGTTGGAAAATCCGATGGAAAATGTGTGATGGAGCCCACACACGGTCGGAATTTCCGACAACAATGTCCTATCACACATTTTCCGTCGGAAAATCTGACCGTGTGTACAGGGCATAATAGTGTATAAAGTTTCTCATATTGTTTCCTGGTCCTCATTGCTTGACTCCAGATATGTAGATGCCCCCTTTGCCTGCTGGGACCCATGGAGTCCCACTGGAGTTTCCACTACATTTTTACTAACTTTTTGAGCTACAATCTTATGTGCAGCAGTACCCAGCACCGCACACCCAGACAAAGCAAAGAGACATAGAGCCAATGCCATGCCTCTCTTTTTCCTCCACATTGAACCGAATCAATGTGGCTTTTGCTCCGTAAAGTTGCACATAAAGCTGTAGTTTAAAATGGAAGTATGCACATAGTGAAGATGCTGGCAGGCACAGCTCAGAGGAGAAAAAATACATAAAAAAGATCTTGTATATTTTCCTATTAGTAGCTCATTCAACAAGAAAAAAAAAACAAAAACTTCAAAATCACTTTAAGATACGCTTTTTTAAATTCTTTATTTAAAGAAAGGCATGGGTATGCAAAACCAGTTACACATCATAGCCACTCAGGTGCAGCTAAGCATAAGTTCCAGTATGCATAAAAACTCACTCAACACAGCTCAACTTTACCGGTATGTAAATACGCATATTAGAGTGCGTATGAATTACATAGTCAAAAGACTTCCTGCACCTATTGTAAACTAAGGGTGGCATGCCCATGCCTTTTAAATTTTCTTAATTTAACCTAAATGAGTCAAAACAATAAAGAGGGGAGAAGAAAACAAGACATACATGGGAGAAGGGGGTTAAGCCCCTAAAAGCAAGGAGAAAGATGGCGAGGGCGAAGATAAGAGAAGAAAGAATCAGGAGGTGGGTGGGAGTGTCAGTGGGAAAGGAGAGCACATATCAGTAAACGCTAGAGAGTATCGCCGCTCCAGGTGGGTCAGATAAGAGTAGAAAGCCTCTCCTCCAGTTTAGAAGCCCATGTGCTGGCAATGCATATAGCAATTAGACATCGAAAGAAGTTCTGGACAGCCGCACTCCAAAAAAGTATTTTGCCTTTTATTCAAAAAAGTGTCATCTAAAATACAGGTCACAGCAGAGCGGAAAAAAAGCTTACGCATTTCACACTACAAACAGTGCTTAATCAATGACTTTTTCCGCTCTGCTCTGACCTGTATTTTAGATCAGTAAACGCTAATCAGGGATGTTTTATAAAAAGACATTACTGTCCCATCAAGATACACTTTAACCTCCCTAGCGGTAATCCTGAGTGTGGCTCTGGGTTCATTTTCAGTACCAATAGTGGTAACCCCGAGCCACACTCAGGATTAACCCGCAGTATCTAGGTACACTTACTTACCTTGTCCCTAGGATCCTGCGATGTCCTCCCACTGTATCCTCTTCCGAATCCTCCGCCCGATGTATTACTGTTCAGGGCTCCGTTCCTTGCGAGAATTATGACGCATGGGGGCGGAGTCCGGTGGCAAATTAAAAAAAGTACAAAAACCATAACCCACACAATACATTGTAATCTATAGATTACATTAATGTATCAAACCATTTCACCTCAGTTTTGTCCCTAGTGCTGTGTCCAGTGCCCTGCCTGTACTTTACCATTCTTTCTCCCATTCTTCTGCCTGGAAACTTGAGAATGTCCATGGCATCCAAAAAGTGTCCCTCTACGTCAAAAGCGGTTTTAGACCAGCTAGAAAACAGCGATAGTGAATTAGAATCACTTGCAGAATTGAGCTATAGTGATTTGTGGGGAAATTCATCATCAAACACTGAAAGCGACGCCAGCGACGATTCTGCGACTGAGTTCAGTGATGTGCGAACTTGGTGCTCTATTGACTGTACGGATGACGCAGCACTGAGCTCAATCGCAGAATTGTCGCTGTTGTCGCTTTTAGTGTCTGATGACGAATTTCCCCACAAATCACTATCGCTCAATTCTGCAAGTGATTCTAATTCACTATCACTGTTTTCTAGCTGGTCTAAAATCGCTTTTGACATAGAGGGACGCTTTCTATTGTCCTGATTGTGATGTCGGGCTTTGTGCAGTCCCAAGTTTCAAAAATTTTCATACCCTGGATGTTTACTAAACCAATATATAGTGTCTAGTATTACAGTGAATAGTAATATTGCACCTTTGTTTGGACAAATTTCAGTGTTTTTGATTTGATCGCATTATTTAATAAAATGTATTATTTTTTTTTTTTAATTATTTATAGTTATTTACTAGATTATAATTTATGATTTCCTGTTTCAAACTTTATCATACCCGGGATGTCTATTAGACTCTTGTTTGGACAGATTTAAGTGAGTTATTCTTAAGAATTACAGGCCTACAATACAAAACGCCAAATATCCATGCAAAATAATTGTACCGCTTTGACATTCAAAAATCAGACATAATCATACCGCCAGGGAGGTTAAGGGAAAATCGTGTCATTGCAGAATGACTTGCAAGAAATAAAATTATGTTATATTAAAAGTTATAAAATACACTGTCCAAGTCAGTGGAGATCACTTTATGAGAATCGCACCTGCATGCAAATATACATTTATATTATAGTTCTCAGTAAATGGATATAATATTCTTATTTATATATAGGACATGTTTTGGACTACATTTATTAGTGTGTCTAAGAAAAAAAAATTCATGTGCTTCCCAGACTCATTAACCGCTTTTTGTTTCTGCTACAGGGTGCCATCTCTGCCTTGGATCGTTTATATATACGTGATCCGGCTAATCTGGGTAGGCGGCGTGCATGTGTGCCACCGGCGGCTCACTTCCGCTGTGATCAAACACAGCGGGAGCCCAGCGGCGGGTACCGTGGACTTGATGTCTGCCGGCACCCGCCGATCAGTGTTGCCAAAATACCAGATTGAAATTTACTGACACAACACCCAAAATGTACTAGCACAACCTAGTTTTTACTGGCATTTCCAAAAGTTACAAAATTACAGTTGTGCAAATTGTGCAAAGTGCAAATTTCAGTATTTAGGCTACAAATAAGTACAATATGCAATTAGCAATGTCATTTAAGGTAGATATTAAAGAAAAAAACATTCTTCTTATTTTATTTTCAATATAGTAAGTAAGTGGTTCAGGGACAGGACTGTGCAGCAGCACAGATCATTGACACATCCCACCCTGACATGTGACATTCTCTCTCCATGCCAGGTGGTCCTCTCAGTCCCCTCCAGTCCAAACAGCACTGAAAGTCCCGCTCCTGGCTTGCCATGCTCCCGTCCCACAGACCCACACACGAGGCTCTTCAAAATTGACTGTATTTTTTTTGTTTATAGCGCAAAAAATAAAAAATGCAGAGTTGATCAAATTGTTAAATACAAAGGGCATATACCGTGCTAAAGGTGTATGTGATAAATGTACTCATGTGATGAAAAAAAGCTGCGACTCAAAAAACATGTGATAATCATGCAAAAACACACATAAAGGGAAAAAATGGCAGCGCTAATCAAATGTAGCAATCTTGAAAAAATAAATTAATATTATGTGTACAAATACGTATTACATAAATTAACTCTACATAGAAGTGTGAATGATATATAGAAAAAAATACACTCATCCATAGCATTGGAGAAGAACAATGAAGAAGAAATCAACGTTAATTTTATGTAATCCACATAAATTCATATAATGACAAAAAATTTCATGCGTGTACGCCAGTGAAAATTCACAAAAAAATAAAGTGCAAAAAATAATTAAGTATACAATTCGGGAATGTATAATTCCCCAAAAAAATTAAAGTGCAAAAAATCAACAATGAAGTGTATACTGTAGTTCCAGTATAGTAAAAGCTAAGTCCAATTCACAGATGTAAAGGAAAGGCCAAGGAGGCAGGAGGGAAAACTTTGGAGAAAAAATGTTGAAGGATGGAGGTTACAGGTAGATTCCATCACCACCGGAGGGACAAGCATTCTAATTTAGCCAATGCTTCTCTTTTTAATCCCCCTGGAGGACTGACCCCATCAGTGAGGGTCTTTAGAGACATCCTCTTGAGGGATCTTGAAAAGATCAAGGTAAAGAATGTTAAACTTAACAAATCTCTACAATCTGGGTTAGACCAACTATGTGAAGAAAAAGAAATCATCTTCCCCCCCGCTGATAAGGGGGGCGGAATTGTGGTTTTGAATAAAAATGACTATCTTAAGGAATTGGATAATATAGTTGGAGATATTGATACTTATATCCCCCTTCCAGCTGACCCCCGTCCATCATATAGGAAGGTTTTAGAAAGTATAGTAGAGGAGAGCTTTAGTTCAGGTATACTTAATAAAAAGGAAAAAGCTTTTCTTGTGCCATCATCATCATCTCGGATACCCATCATTTATTACTTACCCAAAATACACAAGAATTTCACCCACCCCCTGGTCATCCCATTATCAGTGGGATCGATTCAATTTCATCCAGGGCAGGGAAGTATATTGAAGGGTATCTCCAACCTTTGGTTAAATCCCTGCCTGCTTATATAAAAGACAGTAGGCATGTGATTAACTTATTGAATAATTTTCCATATGAAGAGAGTCTCTGGTTGGTCACTGCAGACATCACGTCTCTATACTCTATTATACCCCATCACTGGGGAATCTCCTCAGTGGAATATTTTCTGGATAGGGATTCAGGTTTACCATCCAAACAAAAGATGTTCATTATGGAACTTTTAAAGTTTGCAACAACACACAATTTTTTTGGTTCAAGAATAAGTTTCACCTTCAGAACAGGGGCGTGGCTATGGGGGCAAAATTTGCCCCCAGCCTGGCCAACCTGTTCATGGGCAAATGGGAGGAGGGCGTTGTTTATGCCAACCGCAGGCCTGTATTGACCCTGAGGGCCAGGTATATAGATGACGCCATCCTCCTATGGAAAGGACCCAAAGAGTCATTGGATGCCTTTATGGAATCCTTAAATGACAATGATAGGGGCATACAATTCAAATATGAGGCAGATCAAAAAACTATCAACTTGAAGATAAATAAGGGGGCAACTTTGTCACTTCAACATACTTTAAGTCGACCGACAGAAATGCCTTAATTCCCTGAGATAGCTGTCATCATGTCTCGTGGCTGAATTCAGTACCCAAAAGTCAATAAATGTGCTTACGGTGCAATTGTACTAAATTGGATGACTTCAAGCTAAGGTTTGTGGAGAAGGGATACTCCACCAGGGATCTAGAAGAGACTGTTTTGGAAGTGGAACAGGTGGATAGGAGTCAACTTCTACAGGAGAGGCGAGTGTCAATGGATGGTCAGAACGATTTTGTTTTGCCGTTTGTTACCAGCTTCTCCAACCAACATTTTTTTATATGAAATATTTGATATTTGAAATTGATACGTAAGCACTGGCATCTAATTAAAGATGATACAGTGTTGGGTCCTATTCTTCCAGAACAACCTCAGGTGGTTTTTAGGGGAGCACCTTCCCTGAAGGACTCCCTGGCCCCTAGTGTTTGTGACCCCCCAAGTAACAAACTAATGTTTTTTCAGAACTTGGTGGGTTTTCACAAATGCAATAAATGTGCTGTTTGCAGCATAAACCATATTAGAGATCGAAAGACCCTTAAGTTTGTCTCTAACAGTACCTCTCAAGAATTTGACATCAAGACCTTTATTACATGTTCTACCATCCACATAGTATACCTCCTTATCTGTCCATGCGGATTACAATACATTGGACGCACTATGTGACCCCTTAATGTCCGGTTGAATGAACACATTGGTAACATCAGGAGGGGCTTTAGGGGCCATTCAGTGTCTAGACACTATAGGGAGGTACATAACAAGGACCCTAGGGGTACGTCCTTTTTGGCTATTGATAAACTCAAACCTCATTGGAGAGGCGGCCCCAAAAGAAGGGACATATCCAAATTCGAAATGAGCTGGATTTATCGAGTCAAATGTCTCAAGCCCTTGGGGCTGAATGTAAACATTGAGATCAATGCGTTTATTGATAATTCTTAGCCCTGGTTGGACAGATATATAAGTTGATTATTGTTTTCTCATCCTTTGAATGTTACTGTATATAATGGCTTACCTTTTAACATTTTTTATTTGAATTTTTTGTCTGTATAAATGAGGGTTATATGCACACTTGAATCTCAGGGCGCTTCCCTGAGTTTATATCAAACTTATCGTCCAATATCTTGGTCTTTAGGAACTCTTAATTAGAGTTGCATTTAACAATATGTGTAATTTCTTGTCACACAAATCATTTTTCTCCATATACGTCTGGTAGTGCTATTTTTATTTCCCCCTTTTTATTATTTTTTATTACATTTCTATAACTTTTATTTTTCACCATTAATTGCCATATGATAGGCTGATTGGCCTTGAGATTCAGTGCAATATGGCGCTTGTTTTGAAAATTTTGTGGTGTAAAAATAGAATTATTTCATTAAATACATGTTTTAAATGTGTAGGCCCACCTTCCGGGTGAGGCTGGTTATGATGATGAGGGGGAGTGATGGTTAGGATTGCAGGCCGTACACTCGCCCTTCTTCCTGCTTACAACAACTGAAAACGAGGGTTGGCCTATTTTTTCCAATATGGCCGCCATACGAGAAAGAGGCTTGGTTGCCTCCTCGTGAGTACTTAAGGTGATGGTTCAATGCATCGCCCATGCCCTTTGAAAATGTCATGTGTGACGAAACATGTCAGGGCAGGACTACGCATTGACGTAGATCCCGTGACCCCGGAAGCACGGGCGTTCATTTTAGAGTTTGTTTGCCGGCAATATTTTTAACATTTTTCCTGTTTTCATTTTTTGTATTGATACCTTAAATTTTAATAAACCTTTAGCGTTTAAGAATAACGCACTATTGGAGTCCTTTTTCCATTTTTATACGGCCTGTTCTGGCCCGGGAGAGTGCGCGGCACTCACCAGAGGGAGAGCCCCCTACATATACCGGACAGCAAAAGGACGCACAGAGGGAAAAGGACGCTGGGAGTTCGGGATTTTGGGCATCAGAGAGCCCGCAGAGGGTTGTATCTGCAGGCGATAATGACCTTGCTTCTGATAGGAAGTCCACCACATCTGGTAAGGGTCCTCATCTTCTTTTGGGTGCATGCTCCAAGGAGAGGTTTATCCCTCATCCCTCTGGTGGTGGTGGAATCTACTTGTAACCTCCATCCTTCAACGGTTTTTCTCCATTTTCCCTCCTGCCTCCTTGGCCTTTCCTTTACATCTGGGAATTGGACTTAGCTTTTACTATACTGGAACTATACACTTCATTGTTGATTTTTTGCACTTTAATTTTTTTGGGAATTATACATTCCCGAATTTTATACTTAATTATTTTTTGCACTTTATTTTTTTGTGAATTTTCACTGGCTTACACGCATGAAATTTTTTGTCAGTATATGAATTTATGTGGATTATGTAGAATTTATGTTAATTTCTTCTTCATTGTTCTTCTCTATTGTTATGGATGAGTGTATTTTTTTCTATATATCATTCACACTTCTATGCAGAGTTAATTTATGTATTACGTATTTGTACACATAATATTGATTCATTTTTTTCAAGATTGCTACATTTGATTAGCGCAGCCATTTTTTCCCTTTATAAGAGTTGATCAAATACCACCCAAAGAAAGCTCTATTTGTGGGAAAAAAGGGACATACATTTTATTTGAGTTCAGCGTTGCACGCCTGTGCAGTTGTCAGTTATAGTAGCGCAGTGCCGTATCGCAAAAAATGGCCTGGTCAGGAAGGGGTTAAATCTTCCGGAGATCAAGTGGTTAAGCAGAATCAGATTTTAAGCCAGCCAGTCAGCCAGTATTAGCAGCAGTGTAGAAAATGAAAATAATAAGGAGCAGACTGGACCCTCATTATCTATAGCCTCATACCTTATAAAAATTGGGCAATATGTTGGTTTCCACAGTATCAGACAGTGCCTTTCCTAGCTTTATAATTCTGAAAAATAGAGTATTGTGGTCTGGATATCTTTTATAGAGCAAAATATCAATAGCTTAAGGATGGAAACCAAGTTCCAGCTCAGTAAACAGGACATAAAGTTAGTGCCAGTGGCATTTGTGGAGTTGAGGAAAGACAAGTATTACTTAGATTGCAGCCAAAGTAAAGGTATAAAGCTGCAAATGCCAGTTCGAAAAAAAAAAAAAAAAACTTAAGATGATATATGACTTGAATAGGGAGTACAGCCATGTGGCCATTCAGCACGTAGAAAGATTTAATCTTTTAGCCCAGGTAATATCTGCATAATGTATCAGTGTCTGTTTATGTTTAATCAAAAGTGAAATTTTTTATGTACAGTTGCTTTGAAAACTCCTAAAATTCTCAATATATGTTTTCTAAAATGTAGTTCACATTTTTTTTTTTGCATGTCTTAATGAACACAGGTTTCAGTTTGTTGCTATTTCTGACATTCCTTTAGGCTCAGTTCACACTGCTGCGATGGCAAAGTCGTATGACTTTGTCTGAGACTTTGCCCTGTGACTTCCTTCTGACTTGATCTGACTTGGATGCTATTTAGGAGCCTGTACAAGGGCTAAAATCGCATCCAAGTCAGACCAAAGTAGTGCAGGAACCTTTTCTACAGGCGGAATGACTTGTGTCGTATCAGTTAGGACAGCTCTCATAGGGAAACATTGAATTTGACATGTCATGCGACTTGGGGTCACAAGTCAGGTCCCATGTCGCAGCAATGTGACCCGAGCCTAAATATGCATCTCTTTAAAAGTCATGGCACAGCATCTCGTCTGGGCAGAAGTCTGGCTTGGATACCAGTTAAACAAGATACAAGTTTCCTGCTGTTTAAGCAATTCTAGTGTTGATTTACTTCAGCTTGTTGGGTATAGCGCCCAACTGGACTGGCTTTCCTGTAGTCCCCCTGAAGCAGATCCTTTTCCTATTACTGATATACTATGCCTTGTTCTACACTGGGTCTTCATGTGGAGGTGGCCATTTTCGTAGCGCCAGGGCTTTCTTTTCCAACATCAGAGCTGCCCTACTGATCACTGATGATCTGATGCCTGGTGGGGGAATTCCAGCAGCAGCAGGAGAGGTTCAGAAAGCACAGATCCAATGAATAAATGGAACAAAAGCAGAGAAATCCTTGCACTGCAAGTATTACTATATCCTGTAGTGACATGGGTTTCGGCAAGAGGAACCACAGAGCACACTAAAGGACAAAGGAAATTAACATTTTTAAAAGTGTTGGTTTTTTAAGAAGGCTACAGCAGGTGATTCCTCTTCAATGGGCAGGTGGAGATGTAAGTATTTACTCTTTTCTTTACAGGTTCAGTTTTTATTTTTCATTTTTCTTACAGGGCTCTTTTAAAGTGGAACTAAGGACTCCTTGTTGAGGGATTTGGTATCCGATCTCTATAGCTCACTGATGCACAACCTGGCGCAAGCATACCCTTTATTGTATTACGAAGTGGGAAGCGGGCTTGGGAAAATCTCTGGATGACCCCTCCTGAAATAAATTTGGTTTGATTCTTCTAAATGCTCTTGGAATATTTTTGCCCAGGAGAATGCCTACAAGCTCCTTTCCCGTTGGTACATGACCTCAGTGCAGGTGGCAAAATTTGTCCCCTCTGTATCATCTTTTTGTTTTTGGGGTTGTAGGGAACCTGGGACCCTTTTTCATATTTGGTTGACCTGCCATAAGATTCTGGACTCAGGTCTGCTCCTTGATCAGATCAGTTCTAAACATTTTGCTGGCGACAGTAGCGAGTGATTCCTGGGAAGCATTGTTGTATAAGCTCATTACGTCCTTAACTAAAGTCCACGGAATGCTGGTGGGGTTCGTCTTCCTGGCAGCTCGACAGACATTTGCTAAAGCTTGGCGCCAGCTTTTTCTTAATTTTGCCTAGGTCAAAAAGCAGCTTGTGGGGACAATGGTTCACAAGAAGCTTACATCTATTTTAACAGATACCCACACTAAGTTTTTGAAGAATTGGGAACCTGTCTCTTTGGTCTCCTCCTTCTTCTAACCACGGATAGTTGTGGAAAACAGGTGGCTATTCCTCACTCTCTCCCCGCCCCTCATCTGGTGTAGTTCCCTTTTCTTGGGAATTTCTGCCCTTTCCCCATGCTCCCCTGTGCTCTTGTTCAGGGGGAAGCTTTGTTGGGCAGAATGCTCCTCCACTGGGAAGCCTTTTTTGTTGTGATGAGGCTGGCTCTGTACACTGATAGATCTTTGTTCATGTATGATGAATCCTTGTGTATTGTTCTTGTGTCTAGATGGATTTTTATTGTGTACCAGCCTCTGTTATGCTTTACCTCACTCCCAGTATTGCATCCTCCTGTGTAAACATATTTTTGTATTTTGTATAAAAAACCTTAAAAGCTTAATAAAAACTTTTGTAAAATAAAAATAAAGTGGAACTAATTTCTCACAATTGACATTAACTATTTTTAATTCTTATGCTGCTAGCATTAGTAAATAGATAGGAAGGTATATTATATTTACTCGATTTCAACGTCTTTCTAGTTTCTAGCCTAGGCCAAAATGATGACATACATCCCAGGAGTATTTATGGACATTTTGGACATTGTTTTTTCTTTCATCTGCAGGAGGGGAGGAAGGGCTATCTCACTTATGCACACCCTTCTGCCTGTATGCCTGAGCTAAGGGCAGCTGGATTCCAGGAAGTACATGCTACATGAATAATCTGTCCTTACTCAAGATGGCCATGACTAGAAATGCTAGGGGGTGTTTTTCAAAGTGATTTGTCAACAAAATAAAGCGAGGAGACATGGATGGATGGATGGATGGATGGGCGACTTTGCTTTGTATATTACAAATTCGTTAAAGTGATACTAAAGTCTCAATTTTTTTTTGTTTAAAAATAACAAACATGTTCTACATACCTGTTCTGTGCAGTGGTTTTGCACAGAGCAGCCCCAGTCCTCCTTTTCTCAGGTCCCTTGCAGGCATTCCGGCCCCCCCCTCCTGCTGAGTGCCCCCACAGCAAGCAGCTTGCTATGGGGGCACCCGAGCCGATCTGCTACTCTGGGTGTCCATTCAGACACAGAGCTGCGGTATGGCCAAGTCCCCTCCCTCTCCTCATTGGCTCACTCACTTTGATTGACAGCAGCAGGAGCCAATGGTGCCTCGCTGCTGTCTCAGACAATGAGGAGAGGGAGTCCCGGACAGCCGAGCCTCTTGTGTATCATCACTGGGTCAAGATGGGGCTTGGGTAAGTATTAGGGGGGGCTGAAGGGGGCTTCTGCACACAGAAGTTTTTAGAATGCATTAAAATTAAAAAAACCTTCTGCCTTTACAAATACTTTAAATTGTGTTTTCAGTTTGTGGTGCTCAGATACACTTTAGTTCCTCTTTCACTCCTATTAGACTAGGCCTGTTCACTTAAAATCAGAAGTAGAAAACTAAAATGTGTGCTCCATGTAATGTAGTTGCATGATCTTTGCATGGCTTATCCAGTCTAGTAACAAGATTCCTTTAATCGATAATTAGTTCTAGGCAAGGATCAAAGCTTTTAGACTGCACTAAAAGACTGTTAAAGAAGATAACAAGTTAATACTCACTGGAGAATTGTGTTTGTTTCTTTGTTAATTGCATGTGTTTATTCACATCGCCACCAAAACCATTAAAGCGACTAGTCCCCAGTGGTCTAAAGAAATAATAGAGCATCTCTAAGGACCATAAAAAGGGAAAATGGCAATTGCTGTTAAGAGCCTGAAGACCTTGCAAAGAGGATATAAAGTAAGTATATTATTTTTACTGGATAATGCTAATTGTAGTCTGTGTCGTTCATGAGTATTGTGGTGTTTCAACATCACTGGGAGGTCTGATTCAGAGGTATTCAGAGAAACAGTTACTTTTTTTTTTACTTTTCTTTTTTACAGAAAAACAAGCTTCTGAATAATGATGTAAAGGGATGCCGGGTCCCTCTTGCATGATTATATGATTGGTGGAACTTTGGAGTAAATTTACAGTTGAGTAGAAATATGGGTCATTCAGCATTTGGAGATTGTGGAACCAAGAGGCCATTGCTTTGGCCTATTTTTGACTGCATTTTTAAGAGACAGACAAGTTGGTTGTTAGTGATACAAGGTGATGTGGTGTGCTTTTCTGTTGCAGTGTCAGCAGTGCTGGAACAAATCAGGCTGGGGAGGGATTAAAAGCAGATCTCCAGATAAACAGCTGATTAAATAGTGTACATAAATATATATTTACAGTTTTGGCTTCAATGCCACAAAGCCAGGCAGGTGACACATTTATTTCCAGGTTCAGATGCAGCTTCTGGTGTCTACCTGTAGCCTGCTCAATGGATGATGAATCAGCATCATCTCTTCTATACAGTCTATGGAGGAAGTAATCAAAGAAGCAACAAAACAGAATCTGGAAATAGTAAATTGATCCCTTAATTATGCACTGTGGCAGATGCATGTAAATGACAAGACTAGCTGAACAGAATCACAAATCCTTTGACAGGTATAACTGTAAACAAATAAGTATTTTAAGAGGTTTTCTCAGGTTACACTTTAAAGCTCCAACCAGGACACATGCCCTACCACCAAAAACAATTCCCCCCCACCTCCAAGGTCAATGGTCATGATATACACTGGATCCCAAGTAGGGGTGCAACGGATCAAAAAACTCACGGTTTGGATCGTTCCTCGGATCAGAAGTCACGGTTCGGATCATTTTCGGTTCAACAAAAAAAAAAATCTCCCCCACTGTAATATCCACAATCTCCCTATTGGCAGGGTGTGGCAGAGTATTGCAGGGTATTGGCGGGTATATTGGCAGGGTATTGGCAGAGTATTGTCAGGGCATTGCAGAGTATTGTCAGGGCATTGCAGAGTATTGGCACTGCTGCCATCCAATCTCTCCCCTTCACTGTACAGATCAGTACACAGAGGGCAGAGAGGAACCGGCGTCATGACATGACGCCGGTTTGTTACAAGTGATCGCTCAGTCATTTGATGAAGCGATCACGTGCTAAACGGCCGCTGGGTGTACCAAGATGGCCGCCACTCCGGAGCTAGGCCGAAGCCGCGGCCTTTCTTATGGCCGAGGCCACAGAGCGCTCCGCTGATCGCGGGTGTCCCGTACGGATCAACCCCCGCGGATCGGATCACGGATCGATGACGATCCGTTGCACCCCTAATCCCAAGTGTTTTATCTTCTGGATTGCACAATGGGAGGATGCTTTTTTATGTTGATGTCAGTTTTCATTGCCTGTCAAGCAATGGTGTCTTCTCAGGTCTTCAGAAAATTGCACCAGTGTGATGGAGGAGACCAGTTGTTGGTGGTCCATGACTGCAGTGCTAAATCTCTAGTCTCCACGCCTGGAAGAGTCGCCAGCCAGAGAAATGTGACAAATTATTCCCCTGGATTAAAAACAGCTTCCCAGGCTTTTTTTTTTACTCTACAAAACAGGTGTTGGCAGAGGTTGAGGATTAAGGTTAATTTTCCAGAGATGGGTTCAGCTTGTAGACATCTTGTGGACAATAAGAGGTACATCTGGGGTAGTTTTTCTGGGTAAAGGAAAATGGTAAACTCTCAGCACCTGTCTCCCTGACGGGAAGAAAAAAAAATGCTCATTGGTGAAGGCAGTGAAGCAGTGACATTCTGCAGTATATGTACCCTGAATTAGGCAGGACCATGACAATATGATATATCTGTCAGGTAAGATACTTTTAGCAGGCAATTTTTTCAGGGCTGAGTTTATTGTACAGCTTTTCCTGTTCAAGACAACAAGACTGAGCTGTGCACAATTTCCTTGAGGTGATGCCAACATTTTGTGCTAGAAAACAAGCGTATAAAGTCATTACACAAAATCCCAATTGTTTGTGTATAAACTGTTGCAATTTCACTGAAGCTCATCCTGGGTCAGGTTCACGTGTCTCCTGTCAGAAGCTCCCATTATGCAAACTTGTCTTCTTTTATACCAAAATCATTTTTTTAAATAGTTTTTTGCTATTTTTAAAGTTGCTGTTCTATTGAGAAACTCTTAATTCACATCGGTTGCTTTCCCAGCAAAGTGTATAATATACTGTCTCCAATCAAGGATGTATACTGTATAGCCAAAGCCAACCATGTGACTGCAATAAAGCCAAGCAGTTAGCTGGGCAGAAATAGCGATATATTCAGATAGATTTGTCAATGGTTAAATAATTTTGAATAAAACTGAATGTGCAATATGGTTCTGGTACCTCTGTTTAGCTGCAATAGAAGCAGTTAGATGGTTGTGTCGTGTTAGTTATAGCTTTAAATTAACGCATGTCTCAATAGCGGTAGAAGGTTAGAAATCTATTCAGCACTATAATGATTTCATTATAGATTCCTGCCATAAATATATAGCTATGGCCATTCAATCACACAAATACACACACTAAAGCCAAAATGGGAATGAGTTCTGAAAGCCTGAGCAAAGACTTTTTGTTTTAATGTGTGTCTAAAACAAAACATTTTTTTTAGTTTTGGGCAGAGTAATGACGGGTTATAAACGCTGTATGATTTTTTTTTTTTTTCTGTTTGTGTCCCAGCTAGGCAGAATAACCTTCTTTAACTCTCAGTCACAGGGCAACAAGTGAGGGGGAATTCAATAATCCAAAAAAATGTAATTGTCACTAGAACAAGAATTGAGGGAAAATCCTCCAATAGGAACACATGTTCCGCTGACAACTGTCTGAGAGGGGATTTCGCTAACTTTGGAGAAATGTTATATTTTTATTGTCTGTGAAGGTTGTTATTTATCGAAGTTATGGGTGTATCCAGCAGTGATTAGTCATATTCAACTGGACTTGTTGGAGAACTTTTCACTTTTATCCAAGCTGATTCTTCAGTCCAATAAGTGTCAGGAACATACTTCAGAGTTTATAGTCACAAGGGTAACTCATTCCTCTTGAGCCAGTCACCATGGAGTGTGTCAAGACAGATGTTGATTGTCCAAGAACTGGATGGAAGGTGTGAAAATGTGTGGAACTACTTTGTTCTCAGTAAGCCCATGCCTTTGTGCCAGGAAGTCTGCCACAACCGATAATGCTTCTATTTATAAGGCTGACTGTGTGAATAGTTGTCAAATCACCAAGGTACAGATATTAAAACTTCATTATATGTGTAGGACAAATAGTGCTGAAGGCCCTATTCCTGTTTGGATACAGTATGGTTGTTGCAGCTTAGTGCAGATATCCACTTTCATGCCTCTTATGAACCAGTTGTTCTCGCTATCCAAAATGTGCACCTTACTGTCCTCAAAAGAATACCCCTTTTCTTATAGATATATGAAGACGGGTGAGTCCTGACCTGCAGAGTTTGCGCTCATTTGTTGGGCAATTCATTTTTTGAGAGGTTGTTTCCCAATGTACAGGTCTTTGCATTACTCACTATACTGTTCTTCATATATAAAGTCACTTCTCTTGTGTTTGGTCTGTTCTTCTGATCTATACTCTGCTGTTTTTTTGCTAGGCCTGGTGAAAGTTTTAACAAAACACAACAATGAGCTGAGATTGTAACAGATATAGAGTCTAAAGATAAAAAAACACAGACATCTCAGGGGTGCTTTGGAGGTTTGTGGCTACTCAGACTATCTGAGAGCATGCAACATCGGGCAATCCAAATTCTGATCACAAAGAAATCTGAGGGTAGAGCCAGACCAATTTCTATTCACCACCATATTAACAAATGTGAACCAATTAATATCAGTCCACTGATGCATGCATTTACAGCACTGAATATTAAATAAGGCAAAGAGCAATGTACCAACCAAGTGCAATAACCTTTGAAAGCAATAAGTAATCACCCTTTATTGTTTTGAGTGCATAAAGGAATCTGATTGACTCTTTCAGATACAACACTTTGCACATTGATTGCTCATTGCACTGCCTTATCAAATAAACTCAACAATATGCCAATAAAATGAAACCCAACACCGAGCATAATAATGTGACCATGTGAAAAACAGTAGCTCCATTCTACTATTGTAACCCTTGATCAATCACTATACTGTATAAGGATAGCTATTAACTTTCCCATATTTGGAGGGAGAGAGAATCCCTCTTTTATAACCAAATCCCTCTGTCCCTTTTCCTCCTCATATGCCCCTCGTTTAGCTCTGTTTAAATATGTATAGACATGTACTATTGAAATACCAAAGATGTTTATACTGTAATAAGCCTTCTATCCATCTTTAAGATTATTGCATGTATTGCTAATTTTTAGAAAAAGTAGCAATGAAGAAGGCCCCAGGAGGGTTAAGTGATTTTCCTTTTGCTTTACTTTGCTGTGGTCCATGTAATGGGGGGGGGGGTGCCTTTGCCAAAAATGTATGTGCTAAAAGGTGTCCCTCTCTTCACATGGTTGGAAGGTATATATGCACCACAAAGAATTTCTTGTTTTGCCTTGACCTGAAAAAAACTCTTGTTTACAGATGTAGAAAGTCACGGATTTGGTCCTCATTCCCAAAGCCTTATCTAAACCCAATCATTAAAATCTCATATAAGCTTTAAAAGAGGAACTCTGACTATGTATATAATAAGAGCAGAAGAGAAAATAGTATATTTGCTTTCCATGGTTGCCAATGACAAAATTATTGGAAATTCTGTGTAAGGGTAGACTCTTCACCTTAAAAAGCTTCAGATTTGAAACATTATACATACCGTAGCTACTTTCCAGATTATTTAAAGTCCACCCAACAAACCAATATATTTCTGAATTTATGCTTTGTGTTGTTTTTGTCATATGTAATAATATTGTACCTTCATGTAATTATTTGTTCTTTAATGGTGAGAAAAATGGAGGAATTCTAAAAGGAATTGGCAGCATTACCACTTGCTTACTGGGCACTTAAAGCGGGGTTCCACCCAAATTTTGGACAATATTTGTATGTATTCTCTTCCTTGCCTAGATGCTGACATGCCGTTTAAAAAAATTTAAATCGCCGTAATTACCTTTTATTTTTCTATTCTTCTTTGCACTTCCTGGTTCTCCTCCCGTGGGAGTAGGCGTGTTTCTAACCTCTCCCAGACTCCTGGGAGCTAGTCTCAGGCTTCCCAGGATGCCACTGAGCATGTGCGGGAATGAGCGGTGAATGCTGGGAGCACAGCATTCACCACATCCAGGAAATAAATGCTTGTGGGCTTCAAATGCCCACAATGAAGATGGAAACTGCCTGCAGTGAATAATATAAGTTATTCTTTCCGACGAAATCTGACACAGGCGGACATATTACACACAATATGTGAGTATGTAATGCTGAGAAGAAAAGTTTGTGAATGAACTAAAAAAAAAAAAAAACGATAGATAGGTGGACCCCCGCTTTAAACCCCCTTCCTGCCCAGACACAATTTTTTAGCTTTCAGAGCTGTCACTTGGAATGACAATTGCGCGGTCATGCTACAGTGTGCCCAAATGACATTTTTATCATTTTTAGCACACAGATAGAGCTTTCTTTTGGTGGTATTTAATTGCTGCCCCTTTTTTTTTTTTTTTGCTAAATAAAACAAAAAGGACTGAAAATTTTGCTTCATAGTTTGTTATAAAATTTTGAAAACAGGTAATTTTTCTCCTTCACTGATGTGCGCTGATAGGCTGTGCTGATAGGCAATGATAGGCGGCACTGATGGGCACTGATAGGCGGCACTGATAGGCACTGATAAGGCGGCACTAATGGGCACTGATAAGCACTGAAGAGGCGGCACTGATAGGTGGCACTGATGGGTGGCACTGATGGTTGGCATTGATGGGCACTGATAGGTGGCACTGATAAGTGACACTGATAGGTGGCACTGATGGGCACTGATGATCACTGTTGGGTGGCACTGATTGGCAATGGTAGGCACTGGTAGATGACACTGATAGGCAGCACTGATCTGTGGCACTGATTAAGAGACACTAATGGGCATTGATTGGCAGCACTGGTGGACATTGATGGGTGGCACTGTGGGCACTGGTAGGTGGCACTGTCGGCACTGGTAGGTTGTACTGGTAGGTACTGATAGGTGGCACTGGTAGGTGGCACAGTGGGCACTGGCAGCTGACACTGGTGGGCAGAGAAAATGCAGCTGTGGCTTTCTGTGTGAGGGACCAATGTCCCTCTGAAAGAAGCCGGTGATCAGCTTTTTTTTCCCCTCACACTGACAGCGTGAAGGGAAAAAAAATACTGATTACCAAGCTTCTGTTTACATCACATGATCAGCCATCATTGGCTGACAGCTGATTACGTGGTAAGGGGCTGGGATCGACCCCTTACTTGGATCTGTGATCAGCCGAGTCTCATAGACTCGGTGATCACAGAGCGTGCCGTGCGTGACCCGCAGGGATGAGCAGACAGCGCTTGCTCTGGAGGACGTCCATGGATGCCCTCCTGTCAATTAAGTAATAGAAAATTACTCAGAACCCCCAAAAATTATGTATGGTTTTTTAGCAGAGACACTAGGTAATAAAATGGTGGTTGTTGCAACTTTTTATCTCGCATGGCATTTGCGCAGCAATTTTTTTAAAACGTGTTTTTTTTGGGGAAAAAAACAAAACACTAAAGTTAGCCTGATTTTTTTGTATACTATGAAAGATGATGTTACACTGAATAAATAGATACCTAACATGTCACGCTTTAAAATTGCACACACTCGTGGAATGGTGCCAAACTTCGGTACTTAAAAATCTCCATCGGCGACGCTTTAAAAAATGTTTACAGGTTACTTGTTTAGAGTTACAGAGGAGGTCTTAGGCTAGAATTATTGCTCTCACTCTAACGTTTGCAGTGATACCTCACATGTGTGGTTTGAACACCGTTTACATATGTGGGCGTGACATATGCATGCATTCGCTTCTGCGTGCGGGGGCAGGGGCACTTTAAATTTATTTTTATTTTTTTATAGTTTATTTTACTTTTATTTTTCTATTTTGACACTTTCCTTTTCCATTTTTTTTATCACTTGTATTCCTATTAGAAGGAATGTAAACATACCTTCTAATAGGAAGTTAGTTTCATAGTTTCATAGTTAGTTTCATAGTTAGTAAGGTTGAATAAAGACACCAGTCCATCCAGTTCAACCTGAGTGAATGACAGATCCTCTTTGCAGCGAGATCTGGGGTCTATAAGTCCCCAGATCTCGCCACTAGGCTGGAAAGCCTAAAATAAACAAATAAAAAAATGATCTCGGCTTCCCAGCCAAGGCAACGGGGTCATAGAGATTGCCATGGACCATCTGGCCTGCGTTATTCTCTATGGTGAACTTCCACCGTTGGCATATTCCTTCTCCGGGTTGCCGATCGCACAGGTGAGCTGGTACAAGCACAGGAGAGCGGCGGGGGGGGGGTGTCCTCTTCTGCCGCCTGTAAAAACAATCAAATGGCTGAAAAGCCAGTATGATTGTTTTTATGGTGCAGGGAATCACCTGCTGTAAAAGAAGATATCTGAATGATGCCTGTAACTGCAGGCATCATTCAGATATCCCCACTCAAAGTCTGCAACGTCATTATGACGTAGTTGGGCGGGAAGTGGTTAAATAATTTTGTCCCTTTCTCCCACAGTAGGACCTATCTGATGTTCATCTGTGAAGATTTACACAAGTTTTGGATTAAAGATTTCTACAATATACAAGATGTCATTTGAATTGAGTCACTGTATGCTAATTCTACTAAGACTGAAAGTTACAGCTGTCTTGCCACAACTGGATCAGATACAGAGACTACACTTCAGGGCCTAGATTGAAGAACAATAATGCCCAATGTTTCTGGGTGCATGTGGGGAGGATAAAACTGGGTATACACTAGTAGAATTTCATTCAACATTTTTTGTTGTAAGAACGTTGTAAGAACATTTGTTGATCTTTCGAATAATTAATGGGGTCAAAACAGTGTATGTGGTTTTCATTTTTAAAAAGTCCATTCATTCCAAAATCAAATGTTAAAAGCAAATTAAATCTTTCGAACAACATTCCAATGTTCTGTGAATTTTACGTACAAATTTTCCTAAGAATTTTCGTACAACATTTTGTTAGAAATAACAATACCCAGTTTAATGCCCCGTACACACGGTCAGATTTTCCGATGGAAAATGTCCGATCGGAGCGTGTTGTCGGAAATTCCGACCGTGTGTGGGCTCCATCGGACATTTTCCATCGGATTTTCCGACACACAAAGTTGGAGAGCAGGAGATAAAATTTTCCGACAACAAAATCCGTTGTCGGAAATTCCGATCGTGTGTACACAAATCCGACGGACAAAGTGCCACGCATGCTCAGAATAAATAAAGAGATGAAAGCTATTGGCCACTGCCCCATTTATAGTCCCGACGTACGTGTTTTACGTCACCGCGTTCAGAACGATCGGATTTTCCGACAACTTTGTGTGACCGTGTGTATGCAAGAAAAGTTTGAGTCAACATCCGTCGGAAAAAATCCATGGATTTTGTTGTCGGAATGTCCGAACAAAGTCCAAACGTGTGTACGCCCTATAAGGCTACGTTCACATCTGTGCAGGAGGTTTCCACTGTGGGTCTGCACCTGTTCCTGCAGCTGCAACCACCTGCATAGAAAATGCGATGGATTCGTGCGGTTCCCATTAATGCTTATAGCATGCCGCACGCACTGGAAATCGCACTCACACTGGGAACTGCACTGTACCTACTGTTCCCATGCAGTCCGCAATGCCAGAAATAGTGGACCTCTTCCCTGAGTTTTAGGAAGCACGGCAGCCCATTCAAATGAATAGGCCCATTCAAATGAACCTAACCTAGGATTTATTTGAGGGGGACCCTGAAATTGTTCCTATCCATCCCACGCAGCTCAGAAATAGACTTTTTAATAGTAATAGGGAATTATGGGAAAGAATGTAGATGATATGTCGGCAGCCTTAAAAGTGCTATAGAAATACAAATTAAATTACAAATCCTCGTAATTGGGATCCTTGTAATCAGGACTATGGTTGCTTCTTCTGCTGCAGTACTATATATATATATCAGAGGCGGATCCAGAGTTTAGTCTCTGAAGGGGCACTGCCAGAAAATACGTTTTTTTGCGGGCAATTTATCGGGGAAATGGCTGGTGTTGGCGCTTTACTCATCCTGGCACCATGGTTGTTATGGTGTCAGGATGATTGAAGCGCATTATTTCTATCATTACATTGTAATATAAAATGAAATGGTTCAACTCACCATAATGCAGAATCAGTGGGAGCCCTGAGCGTGTCACTTGCCACCGTCGCCTGCCACCAGATGTGGATTGTCACTTGCCACATCACCTGCCACACGTTGCGGATTGTCACTTGCCTGCCACCAGATGCAGATTGTCACTTGCCACATGTTGCGGATTGTCACTTGCCATGTCACCTGCCACAAGTTGTGGATTGTCACTTGCCACGTCACCTGCCACACCTTGCAGATTGTCATTTGCCACGTCACCTGCCACACCTTGCAGATTGTCACTTGCCTGCTAAGGTGGTGTTTTGCTTGTCTCTTGCTTTGTCCCACCCAGAGTCAGGCAGCAGAGAGATGACGTAATCTCTCTGCTGCCCGCGCTGCCTGCACAGTGAGGGCGGAAGATACTGCAGGGATGCAAGGTAGGCGCGGAGCGGTGAGAGATGATGTAATCTCTCTGCTCCCCCGCCCGCTGGCTCGCTCATTGGCCAGCGCCGCTCACACACCAAGCCCCTCAGCTGACCGCCAGCTCTCTCGGCCGCCGCCGAGCAGTCCGTTTACACACCGAGCCACCCGGCATCCTGGCCCGCCAGCTCTCTCACCTGCCCGCCCGCTCACACAATGACCCGCCCAGCCCACCCATAGAGCCGCCCGGTCTCTCACCCAGCCAGCCGCCCGCCCCCAACTAATTTCTCGGAGGGGGGGCAATTGCCCCCCCGGATCCGCCCCTGATATATATATATATATCTATATATATATATATATCTATATATACTGTAAAAAGCCACGCATTGCCTTATTTTGGAATTGTAGATAACACCGAAGAAGGCCCTGTCACCACCAGCACCAATGTGTAAAAATCAGAAGGATCTATTGAATATTGGTCCCATGGCCCCTTGCCAGCACTACGCTATCTGCAACACCTGTTGTTATTACATATAAATGCTAAGTGCATTATACTGAATGGCTGCTCTTTTCCATATGTTATACAAGCTACTTTGATGTAGACTACAGTACACTCCACTGAAAAGGATAGTAAGTGGGAGCCCCTGAAAGCAATTTTATTCCTTTGCTTAGCTTTCATAGAAATTCTTCAGCTTGATGTGCTTGCAAACACCTGTAAGCCCCATCTAGACACATCAATGTACACGATAACATGAAAGATGTCACTAATAATATCATCCTTAAAAGGCAGGAGAATGTCTGTAATCTGACAAATAGACACGCTCTCAAAATAATAAATGGACGAAGGCAACTGCCTCCTATACACAGATGTTGTCTGTCCCCTGGTGGCAATTTTATTTATTACTTTATTTTAAGTCGTCACTTTGATTGCCACTCTATTGCTTTCTGAGAGTAATAAAATGATATCTGAGTTTCATTAATATCACATATACCCCTTGGGAAACAAAGTTTTTTTTTTTTTAAATGTCAGGGCATTTAAAAAAAAAAATGCAGCTGTATTTCTGACATATATTCGAGCAAAATAGCGAAATTAAAAAAAAAATCTGTGTATTGCTTTTTCATTACTGTCAGTGTTATTTAATAAAACAAAGTATAATGACTACAGAGCTGCCAGTGCATGTGCCCACAGCAGCCAATTAAATTTCAAGCTGTCAGATCAGTAAAAGAGTAACTCCGGTTACAGTGGAGTACAGCACTTTGCTCGTAGTCATTGCACCTTGCACTTGTCACTGTCATAATTTCCCAGGGAACTGTACAAGCCGATGCAAACAAGGGTAGTATAGGAAATATGGATACAAGGACACATTTCCAAAGATAATTACATACAAAGCAAAAGGTGTAGAGTAATGAAAATGTAAATAAAAGGATGCCCTGTTTATACTAATTAAAAGCCATAAGGGTAAATGTGTGCAAAATAGATCTGACGGTTTGGGTTTTGCAAAAAACTGTTCTGCCATACAAGCCAAAAAAAAATGCAATGGGTTTATGGTCCCATGGGGATATAAAGTTCTCAAAAAATATGGTTCTAACTTCTAGGAACATATTGCAAATTGATTTGGACCCATCTGGTCTTGTTCAGATTTTGTATTAAAGTATATCTAAAGCCAAAACTTTTTTTTTTCATTTGCATTGGGAAATGGTTACCAATATCATTTTTTTTTCCATCTGTGTCTCGTTAAAAAGATTCGCCGTCACTTTCTGTGCTGGAGACAGAAGTGAGAGGAAATCTCACCAAAGTACAGTATGTCTGCTTTTAGACAGTCATCACTGGAACAAGTATCCTCATAGGAAGATTTCCACTCTATTTATGTTCTGGTGACCTCATAAAATTTTGAACTTTCTTTCAGTCATGGTGGCAGAGTGACACTCTATCCAAAGCCAAGAAATGTTTTGGCATTGGATGCACTTTTAAGAAATGGTCAGCAAAAGTCAATCGTGACCTAACTATCCATCATAACTTACCTGTTGATCATAGTCATGTGACCAGTAGTTCAAGCCACCAGATCTTGACCCCCACCCACCGCCTCTCAGACTTCAGACCTCAGAAGAATGGTGGAATTTGTGTTTGGTGTTTTTTGGTGTATTTGTGTGGTTTTTGTGTTTTGGATGGTGGAATTTGAATGATTTTTAGCTTAGAAGGATAGATGTTTACACTAGAAGGGGGATTTTTTCTTGTGTGGAGGGATGTGTGTTAGTTACTCCTGACCTCGTATTAATTCCTGATCCCTGCACTGTGCTTTACATACTACTGACCTCTGCTCTCTGTATTACTTATGCCTAACTCCAGTATTCTCCATTAATTATTCCTAAACCCTGCATCATGCTTTGCATACTACTGACCTCTGCTCTCTGCATTGCTTACTCCTAACCTCTGCACCCTTCATTACTTATTAATGATCTCTGCATTCTGTGTTACATACTACTGACTCCTGCACTGTGATTATGTACAACTTACCCATGCACTGTGTGTTACATATTACTGACTCCTGCACTGTGATTATGTACAACTGACCCCTGCACTGTGTGTTACGTACTACTGTCCCCTGCACTGTGAGTTACATACTACTGACTCCTGCACTTTGATTATGTACAACTGTCCCCTGCTCTGTGAGTTACATACTACTGACTCAAGCACTGTAATTATGTACAACTGTCCCCTGCACTGTTACATAGTAGGTGAGGTTGAAAAAAGACACAAGTCCATCAAGTCCAACCTATGTGTGTGATTATGTGTCAGTATTACATATCCCTGTATATTGCGGTCATTCAGGTGATTATCTAATAGTTTCTTGAAGCTATCAATGCTCCCCGCTGAGACCACCGCCTGTGGAAGGGAATTCCACATCCTTGCCGCTCTTACAGTAAAGAACCCTCTACGTAGTTTAAGGTTAAACCTCTTTTCTTCTAATTGTAATGAGTGGCCACGAGTCTTATTAAACTCTCTTCTGCAAAAAAGTTTTTTCCCTATTGTGGGGTCACCAGTACAGTATTTGTAAATTGAAATCATATCCCCTCTCAAGCGTCTCTTCTCCAGAGAAAATAAGTTCAGTGCTCGCAACCTTTCCTCATAACTAAGATCCTCCAGACCCTTTATTAGCTTTGTTGCCCTTCTTTGTACTCGCTCCATTTCCAGTACGTCCCTCCTGAGGACTGGTGCCCAGAACTGGACAGCATACTCCAGGTGCGGGCGGACCAGAGTCTTGTAGAGCGGGAGAATTATCGTTTTATCTCTGCAGTTGATCCCCCTTTTAATGCATGCCAATATTCTGTTTGCTTTATTAGCAGCAGCTTGGCATTGCATGCCATTGCTGAGCCTATCATCCACTAGGACCCCCAGGTCCTTTTCCATCCTAGATTCCCCCAGAGGTTCTCCCCCCAGTGTATAGATTGCATTCATATTTTTGCCACCCAAATGCATTATTTTACATTTTTCTACATTGAACCTCATTTGCCATGTAGTCGCCCACCCCATTAATTTGTTCAGGTCTTTTTGCAAGATTTCCACATCCTGTGGAGAAGTTATTGCCCTGCTTAGCTTAGTATCGTCTGCAAATACAGAGATTGAACTGTTTATTCCATCCTCCAGGTCGTTTATGAACAAATTAAATAGGATTGGTCCCAGCACAGAACCCTGGGGAACCCCACTACCCACCCCTGACCATTCTGAGTACTCCCCATTTATCACCACCCTCTGAACACGCCCTTGTAGCCAGTTTTCAATCCATGTACTCACCCTATGGTCCATGCCAACGCACCTTATTTTGTACAGTAAACGTTTATGGGGAACTGTGTCAAATGCTTTCGCAAAATCCAGATACACCACGTCTACGGGCCTTCCTTTATCTAGATGGCAACTCACCTCCTCATAGAAGGTTAATAGATTGGTTTGGCAAGAACGATTCTTCATGAATCCATGCTGATTACTGCTAATGATATCATTCTTATTACTAAAATCTTGTATATAGTCCCTTATCATCCCCTCCAAGAGTTTACATACTATTGATGTTAGGCTAACTGGTCTGTAATTCCCAGGGATGTTTTTTGGGCCCTTTTTAAATATTGGTGCTACATTGGCTTTTCTCCAATCAGCTGGTACCATTCCAGTCAATAGACTGTCTGTAAAAATTAGGAACAACGGTCTGGCAATCACCTGACTGAGTTCCCTAAGTACCCTCGGATGCAAGCCATCTGGTCCCGGTGATTTATTAATGTTAAGTTTCTCAAGTCTAATTTTAATTCCGTCCTCTGTTAACCATGTAGGTGCTTCCTGTGTTGTGTCATGAGGATAAACACTGCAGTTTTGGTTACTGAAGCCCCCCGATTCACTCGTGAAGACTGAAGAGAAGAATAAATTCAATACCTTTGCCATCTCCCCATCCTTTGTAACCAGATGTCCTTCCTCATTCTTTATGGGGCCAATATGGTCTGTCCTCCCTTTTTTACTGTTTACATACTTAAAGAATTTCTTGGGATTTTTTTTGCTCTCCTCCGCTATGTGTCTTTCATGTTCTATCTTAGCCATCCTAATTGCACCCTTACATTTCTTATTGCATTCTTTATAAATTCTGAATGCTGTGGATGATCCCTCAACCTTGTATTTTTTGAAGGCCTTCTCCTTTGCTTTTATATGCATTTTTACATTGGAGTTAAGCCATCCAGGATGTTTGTTCGCTCTTTTAAATTTATTACCCAATGGGATACATTGGCTAATGCCCTTATTTAATATGCTCTTAAAGCAAACCCATCTCTCCTCCGTATTCTTTGTTCCTAATATTTTATCCCAATTTATGCCTTTTAGCAAGGTTTGTAGTTTAGGGAAGTTGGCTCTTTTGAAATTCAGTGTCTTTGTGTTCCCTTCATGTCTCCTATTTGTGTGATTTATACTGAAACTAATTGACCTGTGATCGCTGTTACCTAAATTGCCCCGTATTTCCACATCTGTTATCAGGTCTGTATTGTTGGTAATCAGTAGATCTAGTAATGTTTTATTTCTAGTTGGTGCGTCTACCATCTGACCCATAAAATTGTCCTGCAAGACACTAAGGAACTGGCGAGCCTTAAATGAATGCGCGGTTCCCTCCGCCCAGTCTATGTCTGGATATGACTGTGAGTTACATACTACTGACTTCTGCACTTTGATTATGTACAACTGTCCCCTGCTCTGTGAGTTACATACTACTGACTCAAGCACTGTAATTATGTACAACTGACCCCTGCACTGTGTGTTACATACTACTGGCCCCTGCACTGTTAGTTACATACTACTGACTCCTGCACTGTGATTATGTACAACTGACCCCTGCACTGTGTGTTACATACTACTGACTCCTGTGCTGTGGTTGCATATGACTAACTCCTGACTTTTGTACTCTGTGTTACATACTACAGACTCTTGTATTCTGCATTGTATTCTGACTCCTGTCCTTTGTACTCTGCATCACATACTACTGACCTATGAACTCTTTAAATCTTTCTTACTTGTTAATCCTGCTGGCAACCAAAGTGAGTACACCCCTAAGTGAAAATGTACAAATTGAGTCCAATTAGCAATTTTCCCTCCCCTGTGTCATGTGACTCTTTAGTGTTACAAGTTCTTAGGTGTGAATGGGGAGCGTGTGTGTTAAATTTGGTGTTATCGCTTTCACTATCTCATACTGGTAACTGGAAGTTCAACATGGCACCTCATGGCAAAGAACTCTCTGAGGATCTGGAAAAAATAATTGTTGCTCTACATAAAGATAGCCTAGGCTATAAGAAGATTGCCAAGACCCTGAAACTGCAGCACGGTGGCCAAGACCATACAGCGGTTTAACAGGACAGGTTCCACTCAGAACAGGCCTCATCATGGTTGACCAAAGACGTTGAATGCACATGCTCAGCATCATATCCAGTGGTTGTCTTTGGGAAATATATGTATGAGTGCTGCCAGCATTGCTGCAGATGTTGAAGGGGTGGGGGGTCAGCCTGTCAGTGCTCAGACCATACGCCACACACTGCATCAAATTGGTCTGCATGGCTGTAATCCCAAAAGGAAGCCTCTTCTAAAGATGATGCACAAGAAAGCTCACAAACAATTTGCTGAAGGCAAGCAGACTAAGGACATGGGTTACTAGAACCATGTCCTGTGGTCTGATGAGACCAAGATAAACTTATTTGGTTCAGATTGTGTCAAGCATGGTGGTGGGAGTGTCATGGCCTGGGGCTGCATGAGCGCTGTCGTCACGAGGGAGCTACAGTTCAATGAGGGAACCATGAATGCCAACATGTACTGTGACATACTGAAGCAGAGCATGATCCCCTCCCTCCAGAGACTGGGCCGCAGGGCAGTATTCCAACATGATAACGACTCCAAACACACCTCCAAGACAACCACTACCTTGCTAAAGAAGCTGAGGGTAAAGGTGATGGACTGGCCAAGCATGTCTCCAGACCTAAACCCTATTGAGTATCTGTGGGGCATCCTCAAACGGAAGGTGGAGGAACGCAAGGTCTCTAACATCCACCAGCTCCATGATGTCATCATGGAGGAGTGGAAGAGGACTCCAGTGGCAACCTGTGAGGCTTTGGTGAACTCCATGACCAAGAGGGTTAAGGCAGTTCTGGAAAATAATGGTGGCCGCACAAAATATTGACACTTTGAAACCTGTCCTTTTAAATCGCTGTATGGTCTTGGCCACCGTGCTACAGCTCAGTTTCAGGGTCTGGGCAATCTTCTTATAGCCTAGCCCATCTTTATGTAGAGCAACTATTTTTTTTTTCAGATCCTCATAGAGTTCTTTGCCATGAGGTGCCATGTTGAACTTCCAGTGACCAGTATGAGAGAGTGAAAGTGATAACACCAAATTTAACCCACCTGCTCCCCACTCACACCTGAGACCTTGTAACGCTAACGAGTCACATGACACAGGGGAGGGAAAATTGCTAATTGGACCCAATTTGGACATTTTCATTTAGGGGTGTACTCACTTTTGTTGCCAGCGGTTTAGACATTAATGGCTGTGTGTTAAGTTATTTTGAGGAGAAAGCAAATTTACACTGTTATACAAGCTGTACACTCACTACTTTACATTGTAGCAAAGTGTAATTTCTTCAGTGTTGTCACATGAAAAGATATAATAAAATATTTACAAAAATGTGAGGGGTGTACTCACTTTTGTGAGATACTGTAGGCTAGGTTCACAGCTCTAGGTGCAACAGTGCAAGTGTTTCTGTGCGTTTTCAGCAAGTTCCATTCATGGACAGCACAGTGGTGTAGTGGGTAGTACTCTTGCCTAGCAGTAAGAAGGGTCACTGGTTCGAATCCCAACCACGACACTACCTGCTTGGAGTTCTCCCTGTGCCTGCGTGGGTTTCCTCTGGGTACTCTGGTTTCCTCCCACACTCCAAAGACATGCTGGTAGGTTAATTGGATCCTGTCTAAATTGTCACTAGTATGTATGAATGTGAGTTAGGGACCTTAGATTGTAAGCTCCTTGAGGGTAGGGACTGATGTGAATGTACAATGTGTATGTAAAGCGCTGCGTAAATTGACGGCGCTATATAAGTACCTGAAATAAATAAAATAAAAATAAATGTCAATGGGATGCCTTATGCGTGAGAAATGTGGAAAATAAGTCCTTGACCCTTTTCCAAAAATGCGCTGCATGGAACCACATGGTGCTGTGAAAACACATCACTGTGTGTCTGCTAAAGGGCAGCATGTTTTTGTGCATGTCGGGAAAGTACCAGATTTTGCACGTGTTTCCAACATGCGGTAGTGTGAACCTAGAATTAATGATTATATTAAACTCACAATAAAATTTGATGATATTTTTAAAGCTATTTTGTTATTAAGTTTCAGAAATTGATAGATCACATAAATGCGAGTTAGGCAATCGGTCGTACTGACAGAAACGAAAATTTATGGCTGAACTTGTTTGTCACGCTGGCTGAGTGAACTGTATGTATTATACAGTATGGTTTGCCATTAATCAAAATTAAAAAAATAAAGTGCGGTGAAATGCTCCCTCTAGTGGCACTGAGACACACACACACACATTTCATCATTTAACCGCAGGCAGCCATAATGTAATGATTTGTACTTTTTAGAAATTAAACACTGTCATGGATAAGTACGTAAGTTACAGCCCTGAAAAATACCTTTACGTCTTAATCTGATTCAAAAACTTCAGAAAGTACTTATAATGGTTTTGACCTAGATCTGTAATAATGATATTCATACAGCTCTTATGGTTAATGAAAAATAACCGGGCACAAGCAGTAAGTCTTTGTAATTGCTGACTGTCACACATAAAGGAGGGATAAGACGTTTGTAAAGCAATATGTTTCACATGATTTTCCATACAATTCTTCCAGGTGAATGTCATTTATTTTACTGATGTTGCTTATAACAATACTAATGCTACTCCTAGAAGTTAGGACAGTATTACTACTTCTGATACAGGTGCTATTACCACTAATACTAGTATAACTACTACTCTCAAAACTGCAGCTACTTGTGTGAGACAGTGTTTCTGAGGGGAAAGAGGGGGTCTACCTTACCATGTAGCCATTACATCCGAAACTGTAGCAGCACCTGGAAAACATAGGGGATGATTTACTAAAGGCAAATAGACTCTGCAGAGAAAAATTAATTAGTAAATTAATTTGAACTGTGCTCTCTCTAACAGTGACTATATTATTATTATTATTCACGATTTATATAGCGCCAACAGTTTACGCAGTGCTTTACAATGTAGAGGGGGGACAGCACAATTACAGTACAGTTCAATACAGAAGAAACAGGAGGGCCCTGCTCGTAGAGCTTACAAGTAATAGATGCAGGGAATGATTTGATGGGGGGGGGGGGGGGGGCTCGGGACAGTTGTTAGGTGGGTGTGGGATAGGCTTCCTTGAATAGGTGAGTTTTCAGGGATCTCCTAAAGGTGGACAGCTTAGGGGCTGATCGGATATACCAGAGCAGGGAGTTCCAGAGAATGGGAGAGGCTCTGGAGAAGTCCTGAAGGCAAGCATGAGAAGAGGTAACAAGGGAGCTAGAGAGCAGGAGGTGCTGGGAGGAGGTTGGTGATGTAGCTGGGGGCGATGTTGTGGATGGCCTTGAACGTTGTGGTTAGCATTTTGAATTTTATACGGTGGGGTAGGGGAAGCCAGTGAAGGGATTGACAGAGAGGGGCAGCAGTCACGGATCGATTAGTAAGGTGTATTAGTCTAGCACATAGGCGTGCGCAAGGGGTGTGCCAGGTGTGCCTGGGCACACCCTAATCCTGTGGTTGGCAACCCGCCAGTGACTGGCAGGTGACAGGTAAACTGCAATCCTTCCTTGCTGACCCTCAGAACCTGGACAGGAGAGGCGGCGGGGGTGGAGTTTAGTGGAATTGATCTGTATTTTCCTCCTGCAGCAGCTGAGAGTAGGCTTCTCCTCCTCTCCCTCTCAACATTTAGCTGCCACAGGAGGAAAATACAGGGGATCTGTACCAATATATGCCATCCCCGCCATCCCTCCTGTCCCTGTTCCTCTTCCTTCTGTTCTCCAGGTCCCCCTGTGTGCTCCCTGGCTCCCCCTTTCTCCCATTGTTTCAGGATGGAGAGTGGGGATAAGGCCGGTAAATATGTCAAATGCATATATGTGTTTGGAGCTTTGGGGTGCACACCCTAATGCAATAGGCTGCACACACCTATGGTCTAGCAGCAGCATTCATCATAGACTGAAGGGGGGATAGCCTGCGTAAGGGTAGGCCATTAAGGAGAGAGTTGCAGTAGTCAAGGCAGGAAATAATGAAGGAGTGAATAAGTTGCTTTGTGGTGTCATTAGTCAGGAAGGGTCAAATTCTGGAGATGTTGCGGAGGTTAAAGCGGCAGGATTTAGCCAGTGATTGGATGTGGGAGCTGAAGGAGAGGTCAGACTCAAGGATTACACCCAGCACCCTGGCATGTGTGGAGGGACCAATGGTTGTGCTGTTGATCTTATTGGTAAAGTCATGGGGGGGGGCCTGGAAGGAGGAAATATAACAAGCTCAGTTTTAGAAATATTGAGTCTGAGAAAGTGGTGTGACATCCATACCGATATGTCATTCAGTAAGTTTGAGATCCGTGAGGAGATCAAGGGGACTATAAAGTGCAAGTGCATAAAAAGTGCATACAGACAATGTCAGCAAACAAAATCATAATAATAAAATATATAAAGTCCATAAGAGACAACATCTAATAAGTGTCCAATATGAATTCCAATCAATTAAATGCATGTGAATCTTCTTGATCCTGGTGAACAGTAAGGAGTGACTGTGGTTCTTCCACCACCATCACCTGCCACACATCCTACTCACCAGAATTCCATGACACCCATTACAGGTAGCCAAAAGCTCTGGAAAAAACTATGCCAATAAGGGGGTAATACAATAAAAAATATATAGTGCAGTGCTGAAAATCCCAATCAATAATTAGAAATGTCCATAGATGGAAAAACAATAAGTATCAGCGGTGATGCAGGGTGATTCATGCAAATCCAAAGTGCTCTTAAATCCGTGCTCCCCCTCTTGCCAGTCAAACCGCTCACCTTGTTATAGGGACCCCTGAACTAACAGGAAGGTCTCATAAGCGTTCACCACTTATTAGTGGTCAGGGTAATATCTTGACTGGAAAGCTGGAAACCTCTTCCTTAATAGGGCTCAACAATTTTCTTCCAAATATGCATGGAATAAACAAAGAAAATACATAGTGCTCTCTGTATAGCTTAAAAACGATTCCTTTTATTAAAAGACAGGTACTCACATATATAGCACTATAACCAGTGCTAGGAATTAAGGCGCATAATATTAGTTACAGATGACAATGAATGATAGGTGGCTGCAGCGACGTCTAAACCGGGATAAAACCAATCCGCACGCGTATCGTCCAGCAGGACTTCCTCAGCGGTCTTAGGGTCCCCTGGGTCTAGTCAGTAATTTATATATAAACCCCCTTATTCAATCATCTGTTGCTAATTAATTACCGAGTGGTGACCGTCCAATCAGAACGCCCCACTCGGGAATAGGAATTATAGAAAGCTCAATGTTATTGCAGGTTGCCATAGTGATCGGCGTCATGATGACACGACGCCGGATCACATGACTTCCTGCTAGGTACAGTTCCTCCCTCCTGAGTACACAGGTAGGGCATCCAGCCACTCCTAAAGGCTGACTCTCAGGGACGGGGCGTAATTCAATATGAATATGAGACGCGATCGCGTCATCGCAATGACGCGGCGTCTGGTCATGTGACCGACTGCGTCAGTGGGTGCCTCCTTCCTTCAGTCAAGATGGAACCAGATAAGCTGTGATAGGGTGAAGCTGGATCACATGATGCTGCTAGTCACAAGTCAGCTGAAAGGAGTGTAAGCAGAGGAGGTGTGATGCTGCTAGACACACGTCAGCTGAAAGGAGTGTAAACAGAGGGGGAAACAATGAACCTATACCCTCTGTATAACCCTGGGACGCTAGTCTAGTCGGCACCACAGTGCTCAACGGACATAATCAAAGTGTAGCATTGCTAAGCTTAATTAATCCAAAAAACCGAATCATATTCAGAAAGTTATTTTAAAGGCTACCCCAACGTTAAAATAAAAATAAATATAAAACTATTTAAAAGTAAGTACTTAAAAGACACTTCCCTGCAGCCACCTTTTACAATATAGTCATCATTCGTTATTCAAATAAATGGTTAGCAGTCCTATAATCACCAGAATGAAAATTATCTAAAAAAAAACTAAAAAATTATAAATAAATAATTACCTATCAGAAATAAAACAGTTCAAATCGAACTCGACATTAAGCCCCGTGGGTACTCCCACATGTGTCTCATATACCCAGAAAGACTCACGGCGGCTCAATTGTCTGATGAAATGACCCCCTCTCCAGTGGGGTGTAACCTTTTCGACTCCCCAAAATTTTAGTTTGGCAGGACTACGTTTGTGACATATTTTGAAATGTTTAGAGACATTGTGTGAGTCTAATCCTTTTTTAATATTGGTAATATGTTCACTGATGCGGACATGCAAGGGTCGGGACGTTCTCCCCATGTATTGTAAGCCGCATTCACATTCCATAATGTATACCACCCCTGCCGTGGAGCATGTAATGAAGTCTTTGATCTGGTAGGTCTTCTTGGTTGCTGTAGCGATAAACTCTTTGCGTTTTTTAATATTCCCCCTAGCTTGTTTGCAGGCTGGGCAACGTCCACATGCGTAGAAACCTGTCAGGATGTTAGATATCCTATTTTCAGACGCAAAAGGTGGGTCGATAACCCCTGGGGCTAGCTTATCTCTTAGGGATGGTGCCCTTTTATAAACAAACTGGGGACGTTCGGGGAGAACAGGGCCAAGTGTTTTATTCTGCTTCAAGATAGGCCAGTATTTGCGAACGATCTTTTCAAATTTTTTGTATTGGACATTGTAGTCCAAAACAATTCTTATATTCCCTGTTTTATCCTGTTTGACCCTAGGACCATTGGAAACCAGTGTCATTCTATCCATTATACGAACGGTCTCGATATGTTTCGTAATATCCGATTTATTGTATCCCTTTTGTACAAAACGAGCTGATAGAACTTCAGACTGTGCAAGATATTCCTGCTCGTGTGTGCAATTCCGCCTAATGCGTACAAACTGTCCCTTAGGTATGTTGCACAACCATTGTAAATGGTGGCAACTTCCGAGGGGAATGTACGCATTGCGGTCCGTGGGTTTAAAATGATTTTTCAACTCTAACCCGTTGTCTTTTATATGGATACGGATATTAAGATCCAGGTACGTGACATGATCAATACCCACATTCCAGGAGAGAACGATATTTCTATTGTTCTCATCCAATTTTTTCATGAAAGTATCTAGGTTCGATCGGTCACCATCCCAAATCATAATAATATCATCGATGTACCGTTGGTAACAGATGAGTTCAGGGGGTGTGTTCTTATAGATCACTTCTTCCTCCCAGTGTGCCATGAATAGGTTGGCAACACTGGGAGCAAAGCGGGCCCCCATTGCCATACCCCTTGTTTGAAGAAAAAAACGTCTATTGTACCAAAAGTAGTTTTTGGCCAAACAAAATCTCAAACAATCTAAGATATAATTTTTATGTCTTTTGGTCAGATCTGCTGAACCAAAAGCCTACTGTACTGAAGTTAACGCATCTTCATGGCTAATGATCGTATATAAGGAACTGACGTCCGCAGTAATTAATACACATGAAGATGTAAGTGGGAGAGACTCTAAAATATGGATAATATGTTTGGTGTCTTTTACAAAAGAACGGGTTTTCATAACCATGGACTGAAGAAAATAGTCAATGTATTGACCCAGTCTAGAGGAGACTGAGTCGATCCCATTGACTATGGGGCGGCTGGGGGGATGGGTACTATTTTTATGATTTTTGGGCAAAAAATAAATAATGGGGGTACGACAGAAAAAAGGATCCAAATACGAAGCTTCTTTTAAGCTAAGGACACCAATGTGTTTTCCTCTTGCTATAAGATAATAAGGGGGTAATCCCAACCACAACACCGGTCCAAACAGGCATCCAATCATCGGTGGAGAGATGAAAAGAAGAAAAGGGCTCCAATGGTGAAGTATATCACAGTTTATTCCAAAGTTTAAAAGGTAAAAACACAAATATCCATCACAGCTCAACATCCATGTGTGAGGGAACGCCGTTTGCGCTCCAGCTGCGTTGCAAGGGGCGGAAGTGACGTACCACGCTCAAGCCACGCTACGTGTTTCGTCAGCACGCTCTGACGTCATCAGGGGTCACGTGATCAGATACGTCGCTTCCTAATTTATACAAGTCCACCAACTAAAGATATCCAATCCAGTTCAATCCTTGCCTAATGTTCAATCAAAACTCATATATTAATCCATAAATATATAAGACAATAAAAAAATATATAAAAAAAGGTTAAATTGATTAATTAATTCAAAATGGAAAAAAATCAAATAAAAATATAAAAATTTGCTGCCATCTTGTGGACAAAAACCAGATGGCGATAAAATGTTTATTTTAAGAAAAAAGAGAATTACCAATTGAGCCATCTAGTGGTGAATGATGGGACTGAATTCAAATAAATTGGAAAACCTTTTACAATATTGCAAATACCCATTACGTAGGATGTAAACCTCTAGTAAGTCCCTAATAATTAGATAAATAACAATTTAAGTCTATAGCTACATTTATACCCGCGGGAGTGAGTGTATTTAATTTATAGATCCATTCCGTTTCGTTTTTTGATATTTTCTGGATCATGTTACATCCTCTCCAATCTGGGTCTATTTTGTCAATCCCAAAAAATTGAGCTAAACTGGGGTCGTTATTATGATGTAAAAATATTATTAGTGTAGCGCTATGTTCTGGAATGTATATGGTAAAAACAAAATATACAACAAAGTAAAATAAATATAAATTGCCAATGCTAATGGAATGCCTTGGTGAAGTGAAATAAAATTGAAAATAATAATCACATATACCATACCAGTGAGTATATTAATAAACCCCACAAATGGATATAAATATCAGTGCTGTGAGAATATACCCCACCAACAAATGTAAAAATAACTTGTGCTGTGAAAATCACTTAATTGAAAGAGGGTATAACAAGATTGATGTGCGCATATGAGTGCCAGTTTAAAACAAATATGTCAAAAATAGATTTATAAATTCACAAGTGCAATATCAAAATAATTGTGGTGAAAAGAGTTATTCCAAAATATAAATGTTCAGAAAAAAGTCCCAAAAGAGAAGAATCCATCAGTGGGAATATGTTTCCATGATGAGAGGAGAATATCCCTTATCCAGTGAGAAACGGAACACCCAAGGTGAATAAATTGGCTCCTTACCAGATAGAAAGACCAATACGTTGGTCTCACCAAGCGCAGGGAATTAATCTCCCAAAAGACCATATGGACAGATGGAAGAAGGGGCTTCAGTATCGCCAGAAGGCATCAGAAAGACCAGAGCTCATCCGTCTCAAGTTGGTAGTGTCACTCAAAATAAAAAGTCAAGAGAACTCCCATAGTGTAGTATGTATATATTTTTATTGAACACAAACAAAGATTGCACTTACAGGAATGTAGCTGAATGAAGGCAGTCATGAACCGGCATAACAGCAAGGTCAGAAATCCAAACGGCGGCTTCTCAAGAGGATTCCTTTGCACACGAACCACTGTAAGACCGTCTCCTCCGAAGAGGAAAGCGTGATGACGTCAGAGATGCAGGGTCCTCCCTACGCTTTTCGTCACTAGCGGACGTCGTCTGGGGATTGGCTGCAATCCCGGCGTCATCACGCAGATCGTATATATAGTATCATGGCGCCATTTTGACTATGGGCTATCCGGACACTAACATAATGATTAGATGGGCGCCTCCATTTTAGATAGTGGCAAAGCCCAAAACAACGGAACGCAAAGGAATAAGTAAACAGACTAGATAGGAAGGCTCCATCTAGTGACTGACAAGTGTAAAGTATATTCTTAAGAGGTCAACAGCGGTAAGGTGACTCCGGAAGTCTCTTTCAGAGAAACACCGTATATCACATTAAGCACAAAGAATGTTTATGATACATTCACATACTATAAATTATGAATAATACATCCTAATAACAAAAAAAAAAATAATTTTTAATTGAATTAAGCTTAATATGAAAAAGCCTAAAAGAAAAATCTAAAAATAAAAATCAGAAAATAAAATGTATTAAAAAATATAAAAATGAAATTTAAAATTCAAAATTCAAAATCAAAAATCAGGCATTATTAAGGAAACAATTAATGTCCCAGTCGACATTCAAGCCAAAGGGGACATATGATTTCATATTAAAAATCCACCTCGTTTCAAGACGAGAGACAGATCTGACCTTATTAGTACCCCTCCAATGGGGCTGGATTTTATCTATAGCTAAAAATAAGGTGCCTTTGATCTTTTTATCGTGGTATTTGGCATAATGCCTAGAGAGACTGTGTTTAGTGAAACCCCGTTTGATATTTCCTACATGTTCTTCTAGGCGTACATGCAAAGCTCTCTTTGTTCGTCCGATGTATTGTTTAGAACATGGGCACTGAATTAAATATACTACACATTCCGTAGAACATGTAATAAAAGACTCAATTTTGTAAGACCTGCCCGTCTGGGTGGAACCAAAGGTTTCACATTTTCTTCCCCTGAAGGAGTTAATTTGGCAAATATTACACTTCCTACAGGGGAAGAAACCATTCATTGTTTGAAAAAAAGAGATTTTCTTTGTGGGATCAACAACATTGGGAGCAATGGTGTGGCGTAACGTAGTAGCCCCTCTATAAATAACTGTCGGTTGATCTGGAATCACAGGGCCCAAGATTTTGTTGCTCTTCAGTATATTCCAATGTTTGTTGAAGATCTTTTTTACAGAATAATGCTGATTGGAATATCTGGTAATCATTGAGTAACCAAACCTATCATTAGGGATCTGTTGGACCTGCCTAGGGCCATATATCATATGATCCCTATTTTGATCGCCGACTTTCCGGATGGAATCATCTATCACCTTTGCGTTATAACCTTTATCAAGAAACCTAGTTTTAAGGACCATGGCCTGCTCGTAATAGTCAGAGATAAAGGTACAATTGCGTCTTATTCGTTGAAATTGGCTCTTAGGTAGACATGTGCATTCGTTTTCGTCCGAATGCATTTTCGTTCGAATTTCAGATATTTTCGTTATCGTTTTAACAAACGATAACGAAAGTGCAGAGTCCGAAAAACGAAAGATCCGACATAAACAAATGCTTTATTTTTGTTTTCGTTGCTACAACAGTTCGATATAGATAGGAGATTCGACATGATGATAACAATAACAATCTGTGTCAATCAAACCTGTGATTGAATGTGCCTAACCTTAACTCTATTGGTCCAAGATTATTCTACATAGAGAGAACCGATTCGACATAGAGAGAAAAGATTTGATGTAGTGGAGAAAAGATTCGGCGTAGTGGAGAAAAGATTCGACGTAGGGGAGAAAAGATCGCTGCTGGAATTGGGTGGGGGAAGTAAAATAAAAATAATGATGATGATGAATGTTATTGGCTGATTGTAACCAAAGAGGAGGAGCAGTAAAATAGCTAGAACTAAGTACACACGTACTTTGGCTTATGGTGTCTGTTGAAAGTTCTAAGAAGATTCGACGGAGCAGGTAAACTATATGGCGTCGTACAGTTTAGCTGCTCTGTCGAATCTTCTTTGAAAATTCGACAGACACCATAAGCCTTCAATGACAGATTCGACCTCAATTTGGATTTTTGGACAAATGCAATTTTTAACGAAAAATGAAATAAATAAAAACAAATTTTGGGAGTAAATAAATAAATTTATTTTTCAGACAAAAACGAAATTCAGAAACGAAATATTTCAGTGTGACAATTAGGTACTGCACTAAGCCATGTTGGGTGATGACAACTAGTTAGTGGTATGAAGGCGTTACGGTCAGTCTCCTTAAAGTGAGTAGTGGTGACCAATATAAGAAGGAACTCCTGTCCCTTGTTGATAGAGCGTTCAAATCAGGCATTATTAACAAAAAAGAAAAAGCGTACCTCATACCCTCTGCACCGAGGATACCGGTCATTTATTATCTCCCAAAAATCCATAAGAGTTTAACCAAACCTCCAGGCCGTCCGATTATCAGTGGCATCGACTCTATAACTGCTAGAATTGGACGATATGTGGACGAATTCCTACAACCTCTAGTCATGGCAACCCCCTCACATTTGAAAGATACGACTCAAGTTATTAAAATTCTAACTGAGTTCGAATGGAGAGAAGGTTGTCTTTTGTCGACAGCAGATGTCGCCTCTTTATACACAATAATATCACACCAGCATGGCCTAGAGCGCGTGAAATTTTATTTAGAACAGGACCAGACTTTAAATAACATACAGAAGGATTTCATTATAGATCTTTTAATCTTCGCTACTAGCCATAATTATTTCTGGTTCGGGGGCTCCTTTTTCTTACAAACACGGGGTGTAGCCATGGGTGCCAAGTTTGCGCCGGAATGAGAGGCAATAGACTTGAATCCCCCGAACCAGTTACGCCTCTGGCGTAGGTACATAGATGATGTACTTCTTATATGGGAAGGCGATGTGTCCTCTCTTGAGGCCTTCTTTGGCAAATTGAATTCAAATGATAAGGGCATCTCCTTACAGTATGAAATCAGTGAGTCGCATATCCATTTCCTTGACCTTAACATCTCAATTAGGGATGGACATCTGGTCACCACTACTCACTTTAAGGAGACTGACCATAACGCCTTCATACCACTAACTAGTTGTCATCACCCAACATGGCTTAGTGCAGTACCTAAGAGCCAATTTCAACGAATAAGATGCAATTGTACCTTTATCTCTGACTATTATGAGCAGGCCATGGTCCTTAAAACTAGGTTTCTTGATAAATGTTATAACGCAAAGGTGATAGATGATTCCATTCGGAAAGTCAGCGATCAAAATAGGGATCATATGATATCTGGCCCTAGGCAGGTCCAACAGATCCCTAATGATAGGTTTGGTTACTCAATGATTACCAGATATTCCAATCAGCATTATTCTGTAAAAAAGATCTTCAACAAACATTGGAATATACTGAAGAGCAACAAAATCTTGGGCCCTGTGATTCCAGATCGACCGACAGTTATTTATAGAGGGGCTACTACGTTACGCCACACCATTGCTCCCAATGTTGTGGATCCCCCAAAGAAAATCTCTTTTTTTCAAACAATGAATGGTTTCTTCCCCTGTAGGAAGTGTAATATTTGCCAAATTAACTCCTTCACGGGAAGAAAATGTGAAACCTTTGGTTCCACCCAGACGGGCAGGTCTTACAAAATTGAGTCTTTTATTACATGTTCTACGGAACGTGTAGTATATTTAATTCAGCGCCCATGTTCTAAACAATACATCGGACAAACAAAGAGAGCTTTGCATGTACGCCTAGAAGAGCATGTAGGAAATATCAAACGGGGTTTCACTAAACACAATCTCTCTAGGCATTATGCCAAATACCATGATAAAAAGATCAAAGGCACCTTATTTTTAGCTATAGATAAATTCCAGCTCCATTGGAGGGGTACTAGTAAGGTCAGATCTGTCTCTCGTCTTGAAACAAGGTGGATTTTTAATATGAATGTTGACTGGGACATTAATTGTTTCCTTAATAATGCCTGATTTTTAATTTTTGATTTTTAATTTAGAATTTTAAATTTTTAAATTTTCAATTTTTCATTTTTATATTTTTTAATAAATTTTATTTTTTTATTTTTATTTTTAGATTTTTCTTTTAGGCTTTTTCATATTAAGCTTAATTCAATTAAAAATTATTTTTTTGTTATTAGGATGTTTTATTCATAATTTATAGTATGTGAATGTATCATAAACATTCTTTGTGCTTAATGTGATATACAGCGTTTCTCTGAAAGAGACTTCTGGAGTCACCTTACCGCTGTTGACCTCTTAAGAATATACTTTACACTTGTCAGCCACTAGATGGAGCCTTCCTATCTAGTCTGTTTACTTTTTCCTTCGCGTTCTGCTGTTTTGGGCTTTGCCACTATCTAAAATGGAGGCGCCCATCTAACCATTATGTTAGTGTCCGGATTGCCCATAGTCAAAATGGCGCTGTGATACTATATATACGATCTGCGTGATGACGCCGGGATTGCAGCCAATCCCCAGACGACGTCCGCTAGTGACGAAACGCGTAGGGAAGAGCCTGCATCTCTGACGTCATCACGCTTTCCTCTTCGGAGGAGATGGTCTTACAGTGGTTCGCGTGCAAAGGAAGCCTCTTGAGAAGCCGCCGTTTGGATTTCTGACCTTGCTGTTATGCCGGTTCATGATTGCCTTCATTCAGCTACATTCCTGTAAGCACAATCTTTGTTTGTGTTCAATAAATATATATACATACTGCACTATGGGAGCTCTCTTCACATTTTATTTTGAGTGACACTACCAACTTAAGACGGATGAGCTCTGGTCTTTCTGATGCCTTCTGGCGATACTGAAGCCCCTTCTTCCATCTGTCCATATGGTCTTTTGGGAGACCTTAATTCCCTACGCTTGGTTACATTTGTTGGTGTGGTATATTCCAACAGCACTGATATTTATATCCATTTGTGGGGTTTATTAATATACTCACTGGTATGGTATATGTGATTATTATTTTCAATTTTATTTCACTTCACCAAGGCATTCCATCAGCATTGGCAATTTATATTTATTTTACTTTGTTGTATATTTTGTTTTTACCATATACATTCCAGAACATAGCGCTACACTAATAATATTTTTGCATATGATTTTGGGTTTTGTATTTAACTCCTGGTGTGGCTGCTCATTTTTTGATTTTTCGTTAAATCTTTGTTTAAATATCAATTTTAGCGCAGCGGTTGGCCATTGGCCTTTTCTCTTTACACATTATTATGATGTGTCCTAAAGTGGTTAGAAAGGCTATGCTTTGGAAACCCATTTTTTATATTATTTAAGTGTTCGTTAATGCTGGTACTTAAATTTCTTTTAGTACATCCTACGTACTGTAACCCACATGGGAAAATAATGAGGTAAGTTACCTGGGTCGATTTACATGTGATGCATTTTTCAATTCTAAACTCATTACTTGTACTAAATGATACAAATTGTGTTACTTTTCTAACATCCTTTCTTGTCAATTTGCATGCTTAACATTTTTTTACAGTAATAAAACCCTGTTACATCCAAGAAAGGGCCTTTTTTCTTTGAGGGGAGTCTAACACATTGGGGGCTAACCTGTTCCTTAGATTAGGTGCCCATCGTTAGATAAACCTAGTTCAGTGATGGTGAACCTTGGCACCCCAGATGTTTTGGAACTACATTTCCTATGATGCTCATGCACTCTGCAGTGTAGTTGAGCATCATGGGAAATGTAGTTCCAAAACATCTGGGGTACCAAAGTTCACCAGCACTGACCTAGGGTGATTGACTAACAATTTTGTGGCCAAAACTATCTTCTCCAAAGTTTTATAGTCTCGATTAAAATTAGTCAAAAATTCTATAAAGTCTTGTTCTAGTTTCCTTTTGGGCTTATCCTCCAATAATAATTTCCTGTCCATACCCATGATCTCTAATTGCATGGGTCTAAAATCTTGATCGCGATACCCCTTTTCTTTAAATTTATTAACCACAATCTCAGACTGATGTAGATAATCAGACCTGTTATCACAGTTACGCTTGATCCTCATTAATTTGCCTTTTGGAACCCCACCCAACCACCTTGGGTGGTGGCAACTAGCCATAGGGATGTAGCGGTCTCTATCTGTTCCCTTGAAATAAGTCTTAGTTTGGACCAGTCCATTAGCTTTCACCAAGACTAAATCAAGGAAATTCAATTCTGACAGATCCCAACTTCCTATGAATTTTAGTCAATAACAATTTCTGTTAATATCCATCAAGAATGTTTCCAATGTATCCACTGTACCATCCCATAGAATAACAATATCATCAATGTACCGTTTGTATAGAGAAATTTCAGGTATAGGGACCCCAAAAATGCTCTGCTCCTCCCATTGACTCATTAGTATGTTTGCTACCCTGGGAGCATATTTTGCTCCCATGGCCACTCCTTTGACCTGTTTAAAGCATGATCCCTCATGCCAAAAATATTGTTAGACATGGCTAGCTCCAAGGCCTCAATCAAGAAACTCTTTTGTTCTTTCTTAAGGTCGGACTTCACGTCCAAAGCTTATTTGGTGGTTGATAAAACATCCTGTTGTATAAGATTGGTATAGAGTGACAACATCAATAGTAAAAATTAATGCACTATCATGTATTGGAACATCTTTTAACAGATTCATAAGATGCTTACTGTCTCTCAGATAGGAGGGATATGTTTGGACAATAGGCTGTAGGAAATACAGTAGTCGACATATTTGCCTATCCTAGAGAAGACTGGATTGATGCCACTAATAATTGGTCTACCCGGTGGACATTCTGAATTTTTATGTGTTTTCGGTAATTGATAAATATCAGGAAGGTTTGGAGCTTCAGGGATAAGGTATCTTGGTTCTTTTTTGGTAACAATGCCTTTTTCTTTGGCCACTTTTACAATTCCTTTCAAAGAGGCTTTGAGATTATTAGTGGGGTCACGCTTTAATTTCTTATAATTATTGGTGTCACCTACCAACCTATTTAATTCTTTAAGGTAATCCTCTTTTTTTTAAAACCACAATACCCTCACCTTTATCTTCCAGTCGGATAGCTATGTTTCTTCTTTTCTCTAACGCCTCTAATCCTTTATGAATGTTGCCTTTCTTTTTACCTCTTTTAGTTTTGATTAATCTAATATCCTTTTACCTCTTTACTAGACTGTGCACTTCACAAAGCGCAGTCGCTCCAGAGCATAGTAAATGAGCAAAAAACTCTGTTGACTTTCATTGACCAATTGTGTGCAAGCAAAAATGTTTTTTTTTCCTTGCATGTGATTAGGTATTCTTTGCAAAGTGAAGTTTTACCTCATTTACTAAGCTTTGGAGCTACTTTACTTGCAGAGTGCAACTGCACTTTGCAAAGTGTACAGTCTATTTGCCTTTAGTACATCAACCCCATTGGCTCTTGAGAGGGGGTTTACAGCAGGCTGCCAATACTTCCCAACGTCTCCAATTTTGCAGGACTGGCTCAGGATTTAAACCCAATTTTGGGGCCCCGTGGACCCACCTCTTGTGCTTGCTCCAGCACTGGTGTCAGTTTCTGACTGCCCAGCTTTATTTCCTAGCAGTGACAGGCTTAATCATTTGCCATGCCTGGCTACTGCAGGTCCTAACCCTATGTGCTGTGAAAAGCCACTGACCCCCAGTTCAGGCCTATTGGCCCATAGTTTAGGACTGTCAATATGTCTGGTATGGTGCTGTCTTCTTTGCCCCCAGTGGAGCAGCTCGCTTCCTTAGTAATCCATCTGTTGGGGTGTATACTGGGCCCAATAACACTGCAGGTGCACCCATGGGCGTCAGCAGAACTTTTTTCAGGGGGGGGGGGGCGTAATTTTAGGTCACCCATGCTCTGCCCCTTTTTGACAATGTCATGAAGGGGAGGGGCTTAGTCATTATCACATAAAGAGCAGGCATGTGCCCATCAAATGCAGCCTCATTGTGCCCATCAAATTTGGCCTGAGAGCACGGGGGGTTATAGTATGTGTATATATAGGGGGTGGATGGTATTAGAATATACAGGAAGGAGGGTGGGTGTATGTAGCTGTATTCGGGACAGATGATGTATATCTGCAGTCAGTGATGATGGAGGAAGGTCTCTATATACAGGCAGGAAGGTGGGTATATGCAGCTACCTGTATATAGAGACATTCCTCCATCATCAATGACAGGAAGGAAGGTGGGTATATACAGCTACCTGTATATAGAGACCTTCCTCCATCATCACTGACTGCAGATATACATCATCTGTCCTGTATACAGCTAAATATACAGGACAGATGATGTATATCTGCAGTCAGTGATGATGGAGGAATACAGGAAGGAAGATGGATGTATATAGCTGTATACAGGACAGGACAGATGATATGATCTTTTCTATATCTGGCACTCCCCTTCACTGATCATACCTGTATGCACTCAGCTGCCCCCTGATCTGTATAAATGTCTGGCCCCCACACACACATCTGTAAGCACACACACACACACACACACAGCTCTGCCCCCTGTACACAAACACCCTCCTCTCTTCACTTGTACTCACAGCCCCCAATTGTAAGATGGTCTTCCTTTTCCCAAGTCCTGTTTCCACATGTCCCCGTGAAAATACAACAGGCAGCAAAGCAAACACGAGGGGCGCACATACAGGAAGCAGCCAGAGGTAGCAGTAAAGAGCTCTGTAAGTTCAGTGACACTGATCTGCAGCAGCTGTGGAGCCGACTCGCACAAACCCAGAGAGCCAGTACAGCTACAGATGCGACCACTGCAGACCCTTGCCCCTACCTGCGGACACCCATGGGTGAACTAACACCTACCTAGGGGTCACTGTCTGGCATGCTGCAGAGCCTGTCCCTATGCGCTGTGTGCCACTATTGGCCTGCAGTCCAAGGCTATTAGCCCATACCTTAAGAGTGTCAGTGTGTCTAGTATGGCACTGTCCTCTCTACTCCATGTGGAGCAGCTCACTTCCTTGGTAATACATGTGTTGGGGTGTATACTGGGCCCCATGACACAGCAGGGCACTATCACCTACCTGGTTGTCAGTGGACAGAGGTAAAGGTAGATGTGCGCAGATTGTTAATGTGGGGAGTACACCCCTAGTGGGCACATTCCATAATACATGATGCAGAAAGGGGTCCTGGATAAACAGGACAAGGGGGGGCTGATATAGGGTCTGGATGCTAAGGAGGGACAAATGACCAGAGACGGGATCGGGACATTTTTTCCTTCTACTGACCAATAATGCTGTGCATTTTTCCTGCCCCTGACCCATAAGCTGTTATTCCTCCTACTGACTAATAACCCTAGTTATTATTTCCTTCAACATACCAATGATTCAAGGCAGTTTTCTCCCACTGGCCAATGAAGTCATGCTTTTTTCCCTCCTACAGACCAATCACACCAGGAATTTTCTCAGACTGATGATGGGAAATCTTTTACCTCCACTGGCACCATAGCCATTTTTCCTTCTGCTATTTTCACAGCATTTTTTACTCCCGCTGACAAATAATGCAAGGTATTATTTTCTGCCACTGACCAAAGATGCAGGGAAGTTTTCTCCCACTGACCAGTGAAGCCGGGTGTTTTTCCTCACTACTCTATTGCCTGACATTTCTCTCCCACTGACCAACAACAGCAGGTTATTTCATTTCTCTCCTGCTGATCAATGACACCAGGCATTTTTCCCCCACTGACTGTCATGATCACTTAGTGCCCCTGTTCCTCATTCCAGTACCCGGGTGTTGGCTGTTGCTTTTCCCCTGTTTGTGTTCACCTGTTAGGTGATTGATCTGCTCAGTCACCTGATATAAGCAAACCGAACACTCTCTTCCTTGCTTGTGAGAGAGACAGACTTACTTGCATAGTTCTAGACAAGCCTCCCGTTAGTCTGCCTTGCTTCCTGTTGGATCTCCTGTGCATGACCTGGATTGGATACTGGACTATCCCCTGAACTCAGCCTGCCTTTTACCTGGAATGGATACTGGATTATCCCCTGAACTCAGCCTGCCTTATTACCTGAACTGCCTTTGAACCACGCTATCTGTCTGCTAAACTGCAAGTACCTGTTTGCTTTGCTCGGTTCACATCTGCCCTGGCGTGATAGCCAGATACTATAGCATTGTGTATAAGTCCTGGGGGAAACCAAGTACCAGTAGGCCTGCTTGTCTTAAGGGAAAGGGGCCTGCTATAGGTGAAGCACACAGTAGCCAGCTATAGTGTCTGACCACCTGCTTTGGGGTAGACTTGACATTCATGACATTATCACAAGCCAATAACAAAAACATTTCTGTGAAGATGGACACTACATAGGCCCATTTATTTGCTGAGGAAATTTGCAAACTGGTCCAGGAACTGTTTTTGCGTGTAAACGCACCTCCAGCAGTAATGCAGGAGCCAGAGCCCAAAGTTAACCCATTTTTTTCTTATGACCCCCCCCATGTGTTTTCTAACATTAAAAACAGTTGTATGCTATACTTTAAGCTTAAGCCACACTCCGTTGGTTCTGAAGCACAGCGGGACAGCCTGATTATTACATGGTTGCAGGGGGATCCCCAGTCTTGGACGTTTAGTCTCCCCACAGATGACCCAGTCAGAGGGTCAGTTGAAGCCTTTTTCAAAGCCTTATGCCATGTACACACGAGCGTTATGTCAGACAGAAAAAGTCAGACGGGAGCTTTTCATCGTATATTCCGATGTGTATGCCCCATCTGACTTTTTACGACGAACATTCTGACGGACCTAGAAAGAGAACATGTTCTAATTTTTTCCGACGGAACCAATTCCTATCGGGGAAACCGCTCGTCTGTATGCTGTTCCGATGTAACAAATGACGCATGCTCTGAAGCAAGTACTAGACGGAAGCTATTGGCTACTGGCTATTGAACTTCCGTTTATTAGTCCGTCACCGCGCTCTGGACGGTCGGAATTTGGTGTGACCGTGTATATGCAGCTTGAGCGGAATTCCGTCGGAACTCCGTCGGAAAAACCTTCAGAGTTTATTCCGACGGGAAAACCGGTCGTGTGTACAGGCCATTAGGTTTACTGTATGATGATACTGACCATGCCCATTCAGCTGAAGCTAATCTTAGGTCATTACGTCAGGGTAAACGCACCGCTGAGCTATATTGTTTTGATTTCCGCCGCTGGGCACCTGACTCAGGGTGGCATGACCCTGCTCTAAGAAGCCAATTCAGGTTAGGCTTATCAAACTCTATCAAGGACTCCTTAGTTCACTACCCTGAACAGTCATTGAATGAAGCCATGCAAGCAGCCATGCGTATTGACAGGCATTTACGGGAAAGGCATACAGAGAGGTTTGTGTCTTTGTCCCCCTGTACGCTGCCCACCTCTTCTTCTTTTCCGGAGGTCTCTTAACCTCTCCAGGAGATCCCTTGGGGAAAAGGCTAGAAGGAGATCTCAGGGATTCTGTTTATATTGTAGCAACCATGGCCAATTTATCGCTGACTGTCCTATAAACGTAAATAAAAGAAACGCCAAGAGTCTAGTGCGGGTGGGTCCACTTCTATAGACCATACTGTGTCTATTTCCCTCAGAAATGGCTTATTTGTTCCTGCACAACTTAGGTCTGTCAAGTTCTCTCACCATCTCTCCGCTTTCATTGATTCTGGTGTTGCTTGAAATTTCATTGATGGGGACCTCGCAAACGTCTACAGATTCCGGTGACTAAGTTACACAGACCCTTCTTAGTCTTAGCCGTTGATAATTCTCCCTTGTCCATGGGTCCGGTGACCTTGTGTATGGTACCTATTACCCTGACCATTGGGGAATTTCACAGGGAGACAATCAGCTTTTACCGTATCTCTTCTCCTGCTTATCCCCTCATCTTGGGTTATCCCTGGCTTAAACGTCACAACCCGCACATAGACTGGGCTGCACAGGTGATTGGGTTCTGGTCTTAGACCTGCATCCAGAATTGCATTAAAGCCACTGACTAGTTGCCCATGTATAACTCTTGTGTGGCCAGTACCAGTCACGTGCCTTTTTTCCAGTCCTATTCAAATCCTGTTCGTGACAATGTTTCCAATGTTTTCCAAATGTGACCCCAGTTTGCATACCCTTGTGCCTTTAAATGACTGTTATAACAAAAGATGCTGACACGTCTATTGAATTCTCTATAGGTCACCTCTACAGCCAATTGCCACAGCATGAACCCTCTCTTCCTAGAAACTGAGCTTATCCGTTGTTTTTTAGCCTTGAGCCTTGTTTGGAAAGTCCTCAGAAGTCAAGTTCGCTGGATTACCCCTTTGCCTGTCGCTAAACTCCCTTGGACGCACAGCCAGGCTAACTTGTCCGCAAGTTTCACTGTCACTACATCTAGTGAAACGATTCAGCCAGTTGCTACATCCGGTGATGTGATTCAGACAGTTACTACACCTGGTGATGCGATTTAGACAGTTCCTACGCCTGGCTATGTGATTCAGACAGTCGCTACACCTGGCGATGCGGCCCAGTCGGCCACCGCATCAATTATGCCAGTCCAGCCCATGCCCATTGAACTTCCTACTTTTCCTCATTCAGGACTTTCTGCAACCTGGCCTCACCCTATTTCTACTACACCCATTCTACCTGGTCTAAGAGGCTCAATCCATCGTTTGGCTAAACTGCTTCATTTGGCCAGGTGGGGCTTTCAATCTTTTCTTCAGGGCTCTCTGCACCCCACTTGTGTTTAAGCTGTCCGACTTGACCCCTGTGACATGTTCCCTGCTAACCAGCAAGACCTCGTGGACCCATGGACCTCTGCCCAGTCTAAAGGTTCTGTGCTGGGTATATGGGATATCTCAGATAATGGACATGGGGTTTTCTTGAACTCCTTGGCCTGCTGGGAGCGCCTATGTATATTCGGGTGGAGTCAGGTCATCTATGTTCTGTGCCACCCAGACTGTCGTCTGGGTGGACGTGTGTCATCTGCCTTGGGCTGCTAGATCGGAGATTGGGCCTATCCCGGGGGCATCTGGCTGCCATGCTGTGTGAGGGTCTATCCAGAATTAAGAGGGCAGCGCAGGGTTGGGCCTGCGGCTTACAGTCCAACCAAAAGTGACGGTTCTGCTGGCCAGAGAACCTGTCGTGGTCAGAGGTAGAAGGGAAGCTGTCGCCACAAAGGGACCAGCCACCTTTACCAGGGACCAGAGTGAGTAACTGAAGCAAGTACCGGAGCCAGATTCTCATCGGAAGGGCACAGTGGACAATCGGGAAACTTCAGGCTGTGTTCAAGTCAAGGACCCAACTGATGGAGGAAACGCTTGCAGAGCAGCCTTGTGTGTCAAGCCAGGGACCAAGTCGGTTAGCAGGGGTGAAGCTTGAGAAGTATCTGTAGTGCCTAGCTAGGGCCAAGCAGAGAAGCAGGGGTGACGCTTGAGGGGATACCACCGCAAACATTGGAGGAGCTCAAAGGACTCAGTGAGGACAGGTCAGGACTGACTAGTGAATCATTGAGAGACCGGGAGCTCAGTATCGAAGAACTACAAGGAGCAGTTGTAGTGAAGCTGAAAGAACTGTTACGTTTGAGTTAGGAACTGTTAAAGGACTGTTACCATAGGAGACAGCATTCCTGCAAGTGCAGATGTGGCTTCTTGCTGGGGCCTTTCCCTGCATGGCTGTCCTTCTATTGAAGTCTCAGAGTCTGCCAATTGAATCTATAACTACTTAAGGGTGTCCTGGCCCTAACCCTCTTTCCCTTGCAAAAATATAAAAGGACTGTTAAAAGAAATAAAACCTATTTTGCATCCAAGAAGTGTCTGGCGCCCAATGCCTTTCACCATCTTTACACCTACTATGCCTCACAACCCACTACATATTGAAGGATGTCAGCGGTCTGTGGACTCATAGGTTCTTATTAGACTGGAAGAGGTAAAAGACTTTGCTACAGAAGAATGGGCAAAAATGTCACTCTCCAGATGTGCAAAGCTGGTAGAGACATACCCAAAGACTTGCAGCTGTAATTGCAGCAAAATGTGGTTCTAAAAGTATTGACTCAGGGGGCTGAATACAAATGCACGCTACAATTTTCAGAGATTTATTTGTAAAAAATGTTGAAAACCGTTTATCATTTTCCTTCCATTTCACAATTATGTGCCACTTTGTGTTGGTCTATCACATAAAATCCCAATAAAACACATTTACGTTATTGGTTGAAACATGACAAAATATGAAAAATTGCAAGGGGTATGAATGCTTTTTATAAAGGCACTGTATAACTTTGCATTTCGAAAATCAAAATGCTCCCGCTAAAGTTTCTAAAGCCAAACAATTGGGCTCAAATGAAGGGGTATTAATATTTTTTTCAAGGAATGCAAAAAGAAAGATTCATCATGTCGGAATTTTGTTACATAACAATTAAACGATTTTCTAAACATTAGTGGGGAAATTGATCGTAAATAGTTTGAAAAAATGTACAGCATTGATCGACAAAAATGTTACCATTTATGTCATTAGTGATCAATAATATGTGGAAAACAATTCTATACAAAGACATAGTCGTTCTACAGATCTACAGTATATCAAAAACGAAAGTTTTTTTCTAATGCTTTTTTATCCATGTATGGCCAGCTTTATAATTACTAAACACAAAACACGTTCATTTTGCATATACTGTATGTGAACCAAGCCTAAACCTATAAAATATGTCCAATATTTAGTGCTATGCAACCACACTCACTTTTTGCTGTGGTACACTGCATGCACTGTACTGTACTGTCCTTTCTCCAGTCTGTCCCACTTATGAAAGTCCAAAGTTGGCAGATATGTGTCTTTCTTAGGTCGCTAGTGCCTTCACCTATATGGGTCTCGTGGATAAAAGAGGAACTTTCATAGGATAGCTCATACTTATTTTCCCTTGAAGTAGGCCCTCACTTGGAGGTAGTTTTGGAGGTAGTTTTTAAACACACACCAGGTGGGCATTCTTCCCCCTGACCATCAATGTAAGGAGCATTCTCAAGATATCACGAACCCTAGCAAAGTAGGGTTCGTGATATCTTTGCTTTCTGAGAGAGCCTTGGCCTGGGCTAACCCTCTATGGGACATGCAAAAACCTGTTGTCTTGAGTTACCCTGAGTTTGTGGCCTCTTTTAAAAGGGTATTTGTTGGTCCCGCACGCTCCGCTTCTGCTACCAAGTGCCTCATGTCCATCAGACTACGAGAACTGTCGCTGACTACGCCATTGAGTTCCGTACTCTGGCAGCAGATGTTGCTTGGAACAATGAGGCCCTCGTGGCTGCTTTTTCTCATGGTCTCTCGGATTCCATCAAGGATGAGATAGCAGCCAAGATATACCCACTGAGCTGGAGAGCTTGATCTCGTTTGCCATCCTCATTGACTCCAGACTCAGAGAAAGACCTTCTTTTAAGGAGCGCTTGCGGAAGCCTCCTGTACGTTTGCCTCTGAGCTTTGCAGTCCCACCCGTGCCTCCCTCACCTCCCATGCCTCCTAGTACCGAGTCGGTCAGTGAAGATGAAGCCATGCACTTGGGCTTCACGCGTCTCTCTGCGGATGAGAGAGCCTTTAGGAGGAGGGAGAGATTGTGCCTTTATTGTGGCCAGGCAGGTCACTTTTTGAAGTCTTGTCCTACCCGTCCTGGGAACACCCGAACCTTGAGGTCCTGTCATGGACAGACCTTAGGTGGTGTTGTGTCGTCCCCAGTTATCCAGAAGGATAAGCCCCTGGTTTAGGTCACCCTTTCTTGGGCTAAGTCGTCTATTGAGATACAGGCTCTAATCGACTCTGGGGCTGCAGGCCTGTTCATTGATGCTGCCTTTGTATCAAAGCACTCTATTCCACTGCAGCTGCATAACACGCCACTTGCCATTGAGGCTCTTGACGGGAGACCTCTACAGCCTGCCCATGAGACCCATGAGACAGTACCATTGTCCATGGCCGTAGGGGCTCCTAACCATGAGATAATCCATTTCCAAGTGATTTCCACTCCTAAGTTTCCGCTGGTTATTGGTTACCCTTGGTTACAGAGGTACAACCCCTCTTTTGATTGGCTCCGTGCTGAGGTTCTCTCCTGGTCACCACAATGCAGTGAAACATGCTTCCGGAAGGTAGCCAAGGTCCTGTGTACCTCTCCACTCTCCTCCCTGCCAGAGGAGTACCGTGATTTTAGCAATGTCTTTGACAAAGGTCAAGCCGGTAGTTTGCCTCCACACCGTTTGTATGATTGCGCAATTGACCTTCAACCTGGTGCCACTCCCCCTCGTGGCTGGGTTTACCCTTTGTCGGTCTTGGAGGATAAAGCCATGGAGGAGTATGTTGCAGACGCACTTTGTCGGGGTTTCATCCACAAATCCTCATCTTCTGCTGGTGCTGGTTTCTTTTTTGTGAAGAAGAGGAGCGGTGAACTGGGACGTTGTATTGATTATAGGGGTCTCAATCGTTTCATGATGAAGAATGCCTACCCGATTCCGTTGATTACAGAGTTATTTGACTGCCTCAAGAGAGCAACGGTTTTCACTAAGCTTGATCTGAGAGGGGCTTACAATCTCGTGAGGATTAAGGAGGGCGACGAGTGGAAAACTGCATTTAATACCAGAACAGGCCATTATGAGTATCTCGTAATGCCTTTTGGCCTTTGTAACGCCCCAGCAGTTTTCCATGAATTTATTAACAATGTCCTCCGAGATTTGTTGCAGTTATGTGTGGTGGTTTATCTCGATGATATCCTCATATTTTCCAAGTCCCTGGAGAGCCAGCACACAGATGTCTGTTGTGTGCTTCAGAAATTAAGAGGTAACAATCTCTGTTGTAAACTGGAGAAGTGTGAGTTCCATCGGGAACAGGTTAAATTCCTGGGCTATGTGATTTCCACTGCTGGTTTTTCGATGGACCCAGAGAAACTTTTGGCAGTCCTACTGTGTGGGGTTACATCCTCTGCAGCGTTTCCTGGGTTTTGCCAACTATTATCGGAAGTTTATTCCTAACTTCTCATCTCTGGTCAAGCCCCTGACATTCTGATATGCCCAGAAAAAACTGTAACCCACAGAGCTGGTCTCCGGAGTCTATGAAGGCCTTTGAAAGTCTCAAGGCTGCCTTTGTTTCTGCTCCTGTGTTGGCACATCCTGATCCTACGTTACCTTTTATCCTTGAGGTTGATGAGACTGGTGCATTCTATGCATTAATTTAAGAAATCTTCTGTGCTGCAAGAGCCCCCCAGTCTCCCTTTATTCTTACCTGAGCCTGATCTGATTCAGCAATGCGCACAAGAGCAGCGGCTCTTGCCGCTGTCTCCCTCCTCATTGGGTGGATTGATAGCAGCGTCAGCCATTGGTTCCCGCTGCTGTGAATCAAATACTTAGTCGCCCCTTGTCTGGATCAATAGATGCAGACTGGACGGCTCGGAAGCGAGCACGCACAAATAGGAGGGGTCTGTAGTGTCGTGAGGGACCCCAGAAAAGCAGGATAGGGGCTGCTCTGTGCAAAACCATTACATAGATCAGGTAAGTATGACATGTTTTTTGTTCTGGTTTTAAAAAAAAACAAACAAAGGTTTATAATCACTTTAAGCTGCCTCTGGATTGTGCCAAGTCAGCAAGTGACCATACTATCCGGACAGACTGGGTTTAAGGAGGTAGGTCAATGCATAAAGCTGCATTTGAAACATAGCAGTTTATTTTTGAATATTTGCATTGTCCTCCACAAATGTTTTCTGCAATCCCTGCATTAGATTTTTTATTTTTTTGCATTGCCCTTAACAATGTTTAACCACTTCCGCCCTGGAAGGTTTTACCCCCTTCATGACCAGAGCACTTTTTGCAATTTGGCACTGCACTACTTTAAATGGTAATTGTGCGGTCATGCAATGCTGTACACAAACTAAATTTGGGTCCATTTTTCCCCCCACAAATAGAGCTTCCTTTTGGTGGTATTTGATTACTTCTGGGATTTTTATTTTTTGCTATATAAATGAAAAATACAAACATTTTGAAAAGAAATTATATTTTCTACTTTTTGTTATAAAAAAAAATCCAATAAACAAATCATACATGTAGGTCAAAATTTATTCAGCCACATGTTTTGGGTAAAAAAAAAAATTCAATAAGCATATATTTATTGGTTAGCTCAAAAGTTATAGCGTCTACAAACTATAGTACATTTTCTGGAATTCACGCAGCTTTTAGTTGAGGTGCTAAAATGGCAGGGCAGTACAAAACCCCTCCAAATTACTCCTTTTTAGGAAAGTAGACACCCAAGGAATTTGCTGAGAGGCATGTTGAGTCTATTGAACTTTTTTTTTTTTTTGTCACAAGTGATTGAAATTTGACCAAGAAAATTTTTTTTTACACAAATTGTCACTGAAATGATATATTGCTTCCACATGCCATTGGTATATATGGAATTACACCACAAAATACATTCTGCTGCTTCTCCTGAGTACGGGGATACCACATGTGTGAGACTTTTTGGGAGCCTAGCCGCGTACAGGACCACGAAAACCAATCACTGCCTTCAGGATTTCTAAGGGCATAATTTTTTTTCACTCCTCACTACCATTCAGGTTCTGATGCCATGAAATGCCAAGATAGCACAACCCCCCCAAATGACCCCATTTTGGAAAGTAGAAACCCCAAGCTATTTGCTGAGAGGCATGTTGAGTCTATGGAATATTTTATATTTTGCCACAAGTTTCGGGGGAAAAAAATGTTTCCTTTTTCCTTACTAAATGGTATATTGCTTACACATGGCATGGGTATATGTGGAATTACACCCCAAAATACATTCTGCTGCTTCTCCTGAGTACGGGGATACCACGTGTGAGACTTTTTGGCAGTCTAACCGCGTACAGGACCCCCGTAAAGCAATGACCACCTTCAGGCTTTCTAAGGGCGTAAATTGTTGATTTCACTTCTCACTACCTATCACAGTTTCGGAGGCCATGAAATGTCAAGATAGCACCAACCCCCCCCCAATTACCCATTTTCGGAAAGTACGGAAAGTAGACACCCCAAGCTATTTGCTGAGAGGCATGTTGAGTATTTTGCAGATCTTGCTTTTTGTCACAAAGTTTTGAAAATTGAAAAAAATACAAAAATAAATAATTCTCCTTTTCGTTCTTAATTTTCCAAAACAAATGAGAGCTGCAAAATACTCACTATGCCTCTTAGCAAATAGCTTGGGGTGTCCACTTTCTGAAAAGAGAAGCAGCAGAATGTATTTTGGGGTGTAATTCCACATATGCCCATGGCATGTGTGAACAATATATCATTTAGTGACAACTTTGTGTAAAAAAATAAAAAAATATTAAAAATATTGCATGGACTCATTGTGCCTCTCAGCAAATAGCTTGGGGTGTGTGCCACACATCACCCACTCTTCCAACCACTTGAAGACAAAGCCCTTTCTGAAATTTATTGTTTACAGGAACAAATCTTTTTTTTTTTTTGTTAGAAAATTACTTTGAATCTCCAAACATTATATATATATTTTTTTTTTTAAAGCAGAGGCCCTCCAGATTAAAATGGTGGGTGTTGCAATTTTTTTTCAGACAGTATTTGTGCAGCAAATTTTCCAAACACAATTTTTTTGGGGAAAAAAAAAAACACTTTTTTGAATTTTAATGCACAAAAACAAACTGTGTTGCCCAAATGTTTGGTAAAAAAAAAAGATGATTTTATGCCATAGATACCAAACACGACATGTTTTAAAATTACGCACACTTGTGCAGTGCCGACAAACTTCATCCAAACACGTCATGTTTTAAAATTACGCACACTTGTGCAGTTCGGACAAACTTCATGCATTTTTAAAAACCTTTTAAAGCCTTTACAGGTTACCACTTAAACTTCATAGAGAAGGTCTACTGCTAGAGTTACTGCCTTTGATCTGATCTGATGGGGGACAGGGTTTAATTATTTATTTTGCTATTTTATTTTAACACTGTCCCGTTATTTTTTTTATTGTTATCACAGGGAATGTAAATATCCCTTATGATAGCAATAGGTAGTGACAGGTACTCTTTTTTTGAAAAATTTGGGGTCTATTAGACCCTAGATCTCTCCTCTGCCCTTAAAGCATCTGACCACACCAAGATCGGTGTGATAAGATGCTTTCCCAATGGCGTTGTTTATATCCAGTGAAACTGAATATAAACATGCTGATAGCTTCTGGTTTCTTAGGCCATAGAGATGATTGGAGCCATTCTGGTCTCCGATAAGCTCTATGGTCCCTGGCGGAACCACTGGCTGCATTCTCAGGTTGCCCGGTGGGACAGGAGAGCCAGAGAAACCATGGAAGACGGCAGGAGGTGGGGAGGACGTTCCCTCCCACTGCTTGTAAAAGCAGTCTAGTGACTAATTAGCCTCTAGGATTGCTTTTACATGAAAGCCAGCCACCGGCTGAAAAAAACAATGCTCTTTTTTTTTAACTATGATGATGAAATCACTTCCAACAGAGCTGGAGTCACGGATTTACGTATCGTGAGAGCAAACCCTGTTGCTGTCAAAATAAATAAATCGGTCTTGCAGCTGAATGGCATACCTGAAAAGCAAACAATGGTAACAATAAACCACAGTATCATTAAAAGATTAATAACTTAATAAAACAACTTTTTTTATTGCAATCTGTGCCAAAAAAGAGTAAAAAAATATATGCCGAAGCATAAGGGCAATCCACCCCTAATGTCCACCCTTGCCCCCATGCTTCAGCATATATGCTTTTTTTAACTATGGTGGTTAAATCACCTCCTATAGCGCTGGAGTCACGGATTTACATATCCTGAGAGCAAACCCTGTGGCTGTCGAAATAAATCAATCCGTGCGGCAGCTGAATGGCATACCTGCAAGGAAAGCAATGGTTAACAGTAAAACACAGTAATGGTAAAGTATAACAGTAGAATGATATACCTGCAAAGCAAACACGATAAAAGACAGTAACAATAAAACATTACAGTATAGCATGAAGTACAGTAAAAGAGCAGAACAATAGAGAGAAAAGAACAATAAAACGACAACTATTTTTGGCTTTTTTATTTTATATATATATATATATATATATATATATATTAGGGATGAACATCGGCCATTCGACCGTTCGTCGAATTACGAACATTATGAGCCGTTCATGCCAAATTCGAGTGTTGCGTCATGGCCCATAATTCCCTGCCGCATCGCAGTGCATTGCTGGCTGATGATTGGCCAAGCATGCACTATGACCTGCACGCTTTGGCCAATCACAGCACGATAAGAACGGAGAGCCATAATTGGCCAAAGGCAGGGTGGCTTTGGTCAATTATGCCTCAGGGGATTTAGTACACGCCCCACACTATATAAGGCCGCTTGGAAGTCGGCCTTGTGTAGTGTGTTCCGGCGTGCTGAGAGATAGAGAGAGGGAGACAGTGTCATTTCATTTTAGTTAGATAGAGCAGGCAGGCAAGTCAGTTAGCTGCAATCAGTGTATTTAGTATATATATATATATATATATATATATATATATATATATATATATATATATATATATATATATATATATATATATGCATCCCAGGTGTTGTGTGTGTATGTATGTGTGTATATATATATATATATATATATATATATATATATATATATATATATATTTATTATATACACTGTATTCAGTTTAGCTAGATCTGTTCCTGTTATTCTCTTCCTAATATACTTACAGGCAGGCAGCTGCAGTATTTTTAGTCAGTGTACTGTATCCTTTGCACAGTGTGCAATCAAATCTACCTGCAGACAATTGCTGGTGTTCTCTTCCTAATATACTTACAGGCAGGCAGCTGCAGTATTTTTAGTCAGTGTACTGTATCCTTTGCACAGTGTGCAATCAAATCTACCTGCAGACAATTGCTGGTGTTCTCTTCCTAATATACTTACAGGCAGGCAGCTGCAGTATTTTTAGTCAGTGTACTGTATCCTTTGCACAGTGTGCAATCAAATCTACCTGCAGACAATTGCTGGTGTTCTCTTCCTAATAATACCACAGGCAGGCAGCTGCAGTATTTTCAGTCAGTGTACTGTATCCTTTGCACAGTGTGCAACTAAAGCTAACTGCAGACAATTGCTGGTGTTCTCTTCCTAATATACTTACAGGCAGGCAGCTGCAGTATTTTCAGTCAGTGTACTGTATCCTTTGCACAGTGTGCAACTAAAGCTAACTGCAGACAATTGCTGGTGTTCTCTTCCTAATAATACCACAGGCAGGCAGCTGCTGTATTTTCAGTCAGTGTACTGTATTCTGTGCACAGTGTACAACTAAAGCTAACTGCAGACAATTGCTGGTGTTCTCTTATTAATACCACAGGCAGGCAGCTGCAGTATTTTCAGTCAGTGTACTGTATCCTGTGCACAGTGTGCAACTAAAAATAACTGCAGACAATTGCTGGTGTTCTCTTCCTAATAATACCACAGGCAGGCAGCTGCAGTATTTTCAGTCAGTGTACTGTATCCTGTGCACAGTGTGCAACTAAAGCTAACTGCTGACAATTCCTGTTTTCTTCCTAATAATACTACAGGCAGGCAGGCGATTCAGCTATCTGCAGTACAGTATAATCAATATATATATATATATATATATATATATATATATATATATATATATATATATATATATATATATATACACGTCTCAGCTTTTATATCTCACTGCAGGCCATTCCTTGTGTATCTATTCCAATACATCAAAGACAGTAAGTCTAGAAGGCCAACAAGGAGAGGCAGACAGTCACAGGCCAATAAAAGAGGGCAAGCAGGCTCTGTGTCTAGAGGCAACAGTGCTGGTCGTAGACACGGTGCATCCTCATCAGCACGTGGCCGTGGGGCAGGCTTGTCCTTTTTCTCAGCAGCTCGCCATGTTGAGTCACAACATGCCGAAGAGTTGATAGAGTGGATGACCAAGCCGTCCTCATCCTCCTCATCCTCTGTCACCCAGGCTACCTTAGCTGCCAATGCAGGTGCCAAAGCAGCCTATTCCTTGGACTCGAGGTCATCATCAGTAACTCCTTCCTTAGCCCCACCGGAGGAGTCCCCCGAACTGTTCGACCACAGTGTCGGGTATATGCTGCAGGAGGATGCGCAGCATTTTGAAGGCTCTGATGATGGTACCCAGCTTGAGGAAGGCAGTAACGTGAGCCCAGAGAGAGGGGTTGACGAAGAAGCACAATACACTGGCAGTCATGTTCCCCCAGCTGCAGCATACTGCCAGGTTTGCTCCAGTGATGAGGAGGGAGGGGATGATGAGCTCACTGACTCAACGTGGGTGCCTGATAGGAGAAAGGAGGAGGAGGAGGAGGCACATCTCCAACGAGGCAGGATGCCCTCCAGGGGCCAGCTTAAGGGCAACCTACTGACTGCATCACACCGCAGATCTCCGCAAGTGCAGGGCGCTGGTGACTCAGCGCGTTATTCCAAAAGTTCTTTTTTTGAGACGTGTGCAGCAGATCGCACTGTTGCTATTTGCAGCATATGTCTGAAGCGTATCAAGCATGGACTAGACAGCAAGCGTTTGGGCACCACATGCTTAATCGGACATATGTTGAGCTCCCATGCAGCCCGTTGGCAACATTACCTAAAAGACCCACACCAAAGAACAAGGCAGACCTCTCCTTGCTCCTCCTCATCAGCTGGGATCTCCAACCCCACTATACCTTCAGTCCTCTCAGAAACCTGCACTGAGAGGAATGAAGGTGTAGAATTAGGTGTGCCACTGCCAAGTACTTGCGGGCAATCTGCTATCGGTACACCAACATCCGATTCTAGCAGGCAGATTTCCCTACCCCAGTTGCTCCACCGGCGAAAGAAGTGCGCTCCCAGCCATCCACATGCCCAGCTGTTGAATGCTAGTTTGGCTAAATTGCTAGCACTTCAACTGCTGCCTTTTCAGTTGGTAGATTCTGCCCCCTTCCGTGAGTTTGTGAAATGTGCGGTACCTCAGTGGCAGGTTCCAAAACGCCCCTTTTTTTTCTCACGGAAGGCAATTCCGGCTCTCTACCGGCATGTGGAAGGCAATGTCCATGCCTCGCTGGACAAGGTGGTCAGCGGTAAGGTGCATATTACCGCTGACTCATGGTCCAGCAGGCATGGACAGGGACGTTACCTATCTTTCACCATGCACTGGGTGACTCTGCTGGCAGCTGGGAAGGATGCAGGACAGGGTGCAGTAGTGTTGGAGGTTGTTCTGCCACCACGTCTCTAAAATTCTACTAGTGGTGATTCTGCCACATCTCTCTCCTCCACCCCTCCTCTTCTTCTTTCTCTATGGCCTCTTCCTGTGCTGATTTGTCCTCGGAACCAGAGGTGCTCCGTAGGCGTTTAAGGGGCTACGCAAGCACGCAGGCAAAAAGATGCCATGCGGTGCTTGATCTGGTGTGCTTGGGGGACAGGAGCCACACTGGGGCAGAGATTCTGTCAGCTCTGCAAGGGCAGGCTCAGAGGTGGTTGACGCCACGCCAGCTTAAGCCAGGAAAGGTGGTTTGCGACAATGGCACCAACCTCCTCTCCGCCCTCTGACAGGGACAACTGACCCATGTGCCCTGTTTGGTTCACGTCCTTAACTTGGTGGTGCAGCGGATCTTGGGCAGGTACCCAGGCTTACAGGATGTCCTGAGGCAGACCAGGAAAGTCTGTGTGCATTTCTGCTGGTCATATAATGTCAATGCTCGGATGGCTGACCTCCAAAAGGAATTTAACCTGCTCAAGAACCGCCTAATCTGTGACATGCCCACCAGGTGGAACTCAACGTTGGCCATGCTGTAGAGGCTGCACACGCAGCAGAGGGCCATCAATGAGTACCTGTACGACTATGGCACCAGGACAGGGTCAGGGGAGCTTGTTTTTTTCCCCATGACAGTGGACCATGATCAGGGATGCATGCACTGTCCTGTCACCATTTGAGGAGGCCACAAGGATGGTGAGCAGTGACAGTGCATGCATCAGTGACACTGTCCCTCTTGTTTACCTGTTGGAGCACATGCTGCGTGGAATAAGGGGCGCGTAATTACCATTTTTGATGCAATACTTTGCAGCAAGGCTCATTCCTGCGCTCCAGCTAGAGTATCTGTGAGGGGTTGCAGTGTTGTGGCACCAGCACCAGTGCCTTAGGCTCAATTTTTCAGCCCCTGTTTAACAGGAGCATGTAATTACAATTCTTGATCTAATATTTCACAGCAGGGCCTGTTCCTGCGCCCACCAAGAGTAACTGTGAGGCCTTACAGTGTTGTGGCAACACCATCACATCGTCCACCACCAAAGGCCCAATTTTTCTGACCCTGTTCAACAGGGGCATGTAATTACTATTCTTGATCTAATATTTCAGAGCAGGGCCCGTTCCTGCGCCCACCAAGAGTAACTGTGAGGGCTTACAGTGTTGTGGCAACACCAACACCTAAGGCCCAAATTTCTGCAGAGTATATAGGGCAGGCCCCTACTTTCATACATCCAACTTACAAACGACTCCTACTTGCAAACGGAAGGAGACAACAGGAAGTGAGAGGAAATCTACCCCTAGGAAGGGACATTCTCTCCTGTAAGAGTTCCTTGTTTCACTAAAAACCCCAAATTTTCAAAATCCAACTGTCATTGGGATAGAAAGTGAGGTGAAATCTTCTGAACAGGTGCACAGAGAGCAAAACAAATGTTACAGGGGTGATAATCCTTCCCTATGTTTTCCAAAAAGCTTAAAAATAGATTTTTTGGCTGGAGCTACACGTAAAAAAATATACCAGTTCAAAATTACAAACAGATTCTACTTAACAACAAACCTGCAGTCCCTGTCTTGTTTGCACCGCCTGTATATTGCTGTTCAGAATATATAGGGCCTGGGGGCCCCACACCTTTCCTTTTTTTTATTTGGGTACAGGGTTCCCCTTAATATCCATACAAGACCCAAAGGGGCTGGTAATGGGCTGGGGGGGGGGTTTCTCAATGATTTTCATCCATATTGCCGGGACCAGACATGACATTAAAGCCGCAAGCAGTTTTAAATGACCTTTTTTCCTTTAGAAATGTCATTTTGAGCAGGGACTGTTCTAAACACGGGAAACACGTGCCACTTTACAGGCATACTATAGACACCCCCCAGGCACGATATTTAAAGAAATATTTCACTTTTATTTTTTTCACTTTAAGCATCATTAAAATCACTGCTCCCGAAAAAATGGCTGTTTTTAAAACTTTTTTTTACATTGATACATGTACCCTGGGGCAGGACCCGGGCCCCCAAACCCTATTAAGGACAATAACTTGCATATTAGCCTTTAAAATTCGCACTTTTGATTCTCACGTTCGAGTCCCATAGACTTTAACGGGGTTCAAAAGTTCGCACAAACTTTCGGTCCGTTCGAATGCTCTGATGCAAGCCGAACCGGGGGATGTTCGGCTCATCCCTAATAAATAAATAAATATATATATATATATATATATATATATATATATATATATATATATATATATATATATATATATATATATATAAATTTATTATTATATATATATATATATATATATATATATATATATATATATATATATATATATATATATATATATATATATATATATATATATATATAATTATATATATATAATTATATATATATATTATTATATATATATATATATATATATTATTATATATATTATTATATTATTATTTTTTTTTTTACACTTTTATTTGTAAAAGGAAATGTTCCAGCTTAGGGTCTCTCAAAATGTGATGGCCATCTCATCTTTCGAGACCCTGTGTGATAGTGGTCCCTAGGACTGTGCCGTGCTGTACCTTATGCTAATACTCCACTAGTGTGTGGTAGTGACAGAAACAGTCCCCGATGCAGAGACCAGGTTGGTCAGGACAGGAGGGACAATAATAGCGGATGTCACGCCTATGTCCACATTTTCTACAGACACAACATCTTTGGGGTACTCTTTGGGTAGGGGTTTCAGGGAGGACATCCGGAAAATGCCTCTCATGCAGCTGGCTCACTGCATCTGGATTGGGAAGTTGGGTCACAGCACCATCTGGAAACAGAAGGGCTGTGATGATCTCTTCCTGGAATTTTAGGAAGGATCCAGTTCGTTCTGACGCTTTGTATAGCACATAGGGGTTAAAAAGAGCCAATTAGAATAAGTATGCAGACACTTTTTTTTGTACCAGCGTCTGGCCCTACGGGCAACTAAGTACAGCACCATCATCTGGTCGTTGAAGTCTACCCCTCCCATTTTAAGGTTGTATTCGTGGATACAGAGGGGCTTCTCACAACACCAGTCGCCGTTGGAATTTGGACTGCCATTTCTGCGTGAATGGAAGACAGAACGAAAACTTTCTATTTGCCCTTCCATCTCACTGCAAGAAATTTGTTGGACCTCAAGTCGGGCATCTACAAGCCATTGGGGGAAGCTCCAGCAATTAGATTGCACGGTGCCACATGAGTCAATTCCTAATTGAAAGAGGTGTCTGAAAAGTGGCATGCTTGTATAAATGGTACCCCTCTCTGAACAAGGGTGACACCAAGTCCGAAACAATCTTGTCGCTGCTCCCTATGTATTCTGGGCAGTCGGGGGGCTCCACGCTTCTATCTTTTCCCTCGTAAACCAGAAAACAATATGAATAGCCCGTTGCCCTGTCACAGACCTTATACATTTTGACCCTATGTCTAGCATGCTTGCTGGGGAGAAACTGTTTGAACACAAGGCGGCATGAAAACTTAATCAGGGACTCGTCAATGCAGACATCTTCATCTGGAATAAACAAGACTGCAAATTGTTGGTTGAAGTGGTTTACGAGGGGCCAAATTTTGTGGAGCTCATCGTATTCAGGGTCACCCCGAGGACGACAAAGTTCATTGTCATTGAAATGCATGAACCGCAAGATTTGCACGTATTGATTCCTGGTCATGGCAGCAGAGAACACGGGCATATGGTGAATTGGGTCAGTGGACCAATATGACCTCAACTCTTTTTAGTAATGCCCATGAGGAGGGATAAGCCCAGAAAGGTATTAAATTCGGGAACGGTTATAGGTTTCCAGCCAAATTCTCTGGCAGGTGTCAAATTTGGATTTGTGGCGATAAATTAACCACTGTATAAATTGCTTTGGTCCACAATAGATCTGTACAGATCTTCCATGAAAAACAGCTCCTAGAAGTCAAGGGAAGTAAAATCTGCTGTCTCCACCTGAATCCTGGGTTAGCCAGTGAATGGGAGAAGTACGGGCGCTGCAGAAGTGGTGGGCTGGCAATCAGGATCTGTAAGCAAAGTGGGAAGTGCACTGTGGGCTCTACAGGCCTGTGTTCAAACTCTTGGTGGCTGTGGGCCACTACTTGTTTCATACCTACCGCACCTACTTGAACTGCACTTATGCGATTTGCCACGTCACCAAGTGTTACTGCAGTGCTGGTTTGTCTACGACCAGGATGTACTAGGCCGCTGGTGCTTGCCAGTTCCCCAGAAGGTTGAGCGGCACTAGTACTGGCTCTCTGCTGCATAAGAGAACCATTTAGTTGTTGCACCTCAGCAACAGAAGAACAAGGTCATTTACGCCTGACCTTAGCAGGGACCACTACCCTGTCAGAGCTACCTGTCAGATTGCTGCTGCTCTCTACAGGATCGTATAATGAGCCTGAATCAGATTGTGATTCTGACAGTGAGGACTCCCCTGTGCTCTCATCTGTCATGCTCAGCATCCTGTAGGCCTCTTCACTAGTGTACCTTTCCTTTGACATTTTGGCCACTAAATGTACAGGTACCTAGTGTGACACACAGGTAAAAAAGGACCTGGTTGTCATAGACAGCTTGAATCGCTACAAAAAATTAACTGTTAGTGCTTGCAAGGATCAGACTCTGCTAACGCTGCAGTTGTGTGCTGTGTTTTGCAAGTGAGAGTGATGTATTAATACTGCACTTGGGTGGACTGGGCTGGGCAGAGAGGCTAAACGCAGGTGCTGGCAGGTGTCTGGGCTGATCCTGCTAACGCCGACATAAACGGGTGACCCCGCCCCCCCTCTGACACCGCGTGACATCAAAGGAAGGCCGTTTTTAAAATTTTTTTTTGCATTGATACATGTCCCCTGGGGCAGGACCCGGGTCCCCAAACACTTTTTATGACAATAACTTTCATACAAGCCTTTAAAATGAACACTTTTGATTTTTCATATTCGTGTCCCATAGACTTTAACAGTGTTCGCGTGTTCGTCCGAATTTTTTGCCTGTTCTGGTGCGAACCGAACCGGGGGGTGTTCTGCTCATCCTTAGATGCTAGTATAGATCTGATCAATTCAAAGATATTGATCTGTTCAAACACTATACTAGTAAGGGAGGTGTATGGTATGTGTGTGTGTGTTAGCATTATTGGCAATCTGACGCTGTCTGGGATTGACGCTAACTGGCGCTGACACTAACTGATGTCACCTGTGACATTAATACAGTGATCAGAAAAGAGATCTGTACACTATACTAATGACACAGTGAAAGGGTTAACTGGGGGGCGTTCAACCTTTATTGGGAAATATATGATGGGTACCCTGACGCTATACAAGACTAACGCTGCCGCTAACTAGCTAACTAGCATCAGCCGTATATGGGAGGTACCCTAAACCTACCTGGGCCTACCACTAACGGTCCTAGCGCTGATTAGTGTCACAAGTGACACCAGTACAGTGATCAGTGAAAAATCTGAAAACTGCACTTGGTGACACTGACAGGAGTGAAACGGTTAACTGGGGGGGAGGGGGCGATCAGGGAGCGATCTGGGGATTAAAAGTGTGCCTATGTGTTCTGGTGTTAGCGTACTGCTTTGTGTGCTCACTATGGATGTCTTCTCTCTGCTCGCTGGAACCGACAAGGGCTCCACGAGGGGAGGTGACATCACTTCCTCTGCCTGTGTTTACATTACACAGGCAGAGGAGGCTTTTCATTCAACAGAACCGATCAGCAGGTCGAGGCCAGAAATCACTGGCCTGCACCTGTAGATCGATCGGTTCTGTAGGGAATCCGATTACCGCTGGCATAAGCGATGTATCGGTACGTCGGTTTGCATAGCCGAGCCGCCTTGCCGCAGTATATCTGCGGAAGGTGGTCGGCAAGTGGTTAAAGTGATTGTAAAGTTTTTTTTTAAAAAAAATAACAAACATGTTATACTTACCTGCTCCGTGCAAGGGTTCTGCACAGAGCAGCCCCGAACCTCCTTTTCTGGGTTCCCCCGGCAGCGCTTCTGGTCCCTCTTCATTAAGTGCCCCCCACGGAGAGCCACTTTTCATTGGGTCACTAGTGCAGGCGCGCTTCCAAGTTCTGCTGCTGCATCCATTGACACAGGCAGAAACACTTGGCTCCCGTGTCACTGGATTTTGACAGCAGTGGGAGCCAATGTCTCCTGCTCCTATCAATCTATCCAATGAGCACCCGAGACAATGGCTGGAGCTGCTGTGCTCATCCCTATCGCTGGAACGATCGGGCTCAGGTAAGAAAAAGGGGAGGGGGGGAGTTTGGGGGGTAGCTGCAGCACAGGAGGTTTTTCACCTTAATGCATAGAATGTGTAATGCATAATGCATAGGTGAAAAAACCACAAGGGTTTACAATTCCTTTAAATATCAAATTCAATTTTAGATGAAATAAGCTTAAATGGTTGTAAAGTCTGAAGGTTTTTTATCTTAATGCAGTCTATGTATTAAGATAAAAAGCCTTCTGTGTGTAGCAGCCCCCCTCGGCCCCCCTAATACTTACATGAGTCCCATCTCTGTCCAGCAATGTCTACAAGTTTTTGGGCTGTCCGAGACTCTCCCTTCTGATTGCGACACGGTAGTGGCACCATTGGCTCCCACTGCTGTCAATCAAAGTCAGTCAACCAATCAGGAGAGAGAGGGGCGGGGCCAGGCCACGGCTCCCTGTCTCAATGGACACAGGCAGCTGTGACTCGGCTTGGGTGCTTGGGTGCCCCCATAGCAAGCTGCTTGCTGTGGGGGCACTCAACAGGGGGGAGGGGCTAGGAGTACAGAAGAGGGACCCGAGAAGAAGAGAATCTGGAAAGCTCTGTGCAAATCTACTGCACAGAGCAGGTACGTATAACATGTTTGTTATTTTTATAGAAAAAAATAAGACTTTACAATCACTTTAATACATTCTATGTGCATTTGAACAAAAGATGTGCAAAGTGCAGAGATCTTATACACTATCTGCTGAGTGAGAGCTAGAACTTTCCAATAAGCAGGGATCATGAGCTTTGCTGACTGCAGAACTAAAGGTCTCAGTAAAGGAGGTGCCAGACCTCTGCAAAGAGACCACTGCTTCCACACAAAGAACAATGCTCACAGTCAGTACCAGGACAAGGTCATCTAGAGCCCAGGGCGACCGTACCAAATTACACCTCCCCCCCTTAAGATGTATGAGCATTATGTGTCAGTGAAAAAATTGAGCACTAATCTGCATGCTCACCCCCTAAACCTAAATCCCCCCTCCTCCCAGTACAAATCTGCAGCCTGCTCAAATCCCTCATCCCAGCACAAATCTTTGCCCCCCTATTCCCCCAGCTCAAATCCACTCTCTCCCCATATGCTCCCAGCACTAATTCCCCCCGTAACCCCCCCAAATTCCTCCTAGCACAATGACTCTAATACTTAAATTTCCCCTCCAAGCACAAATCCTCCTCCCCCCACTCCAAACCCCCCCTTCCAGCACAAATTCCCCTCTCGCAATCCCCCATCCTAGCACATATCCCTCACACAAATTTCCCCTTCTAGCACAAATACCTCCCCAATCATCCCTACTAGCACAAATTATTTTTATAGCACAAACCCCCCAAATCCCCCCTCTTCCCCTCCTAGCACAAATCCTCTTCCTCCCTTCCAACACAAATCTATCTATCTATCTATCTATCTATCTATCTATCTATCTATCTATCTAGACTGGCATCAATTAACAGTCTATCTGTCCATGTACATGCATATGTTTTGCCCACAGTATTTTTGGAAAACATTCTTATTTTTACTCACTTTTATTTAAACATTTACTATTTCTCTTATCCATCAAGTTCCAGAACCACTTGTCAGAACACCGCTGACCGTAATTTGACACTCTTAATAAAATTAACTGCGGTCTGTGATTCTTCAGTTCTGTACCTATGCCTTCATTATCTAAAATCTGAGAACAGGGTGTGAATGTTAAAGCACACAATTATTTGTTGATTGCTCCAAGAACTCTGCAGGAAGAATTTCACTCATTCATCCACCCATTTTAATTTGTAATTGGATGTTTATGCTGTAGTGGTTTGCCTCTTTATATAAGGATTAGACATGCACACATTTAATTAGTTTAACCTTTTCAAATTAACTTGCTACAAAGTATGGATTATAATGCAAGCTCCTGTTTTATTTAGTTTTGCTGCTCAGCATGCAGCAAATGTAAAAATGATATTTATAAAAGCTACTGTAAATTAAAGGGGTTCTTCACTGTACAAAAGAAATAAAATAAAAGTAAGCAACTACAAATACTGTATTTAACCACTTAAGCCCCGGACCATTTGGCTGGCCAAAGACCAGAGCACTTTTTGTGATTCGGCACTGCGTCGCTTTAACTGACAATTGAGCGGTGACGTGGCTCCCAAGCAAAATTGACTTCCTTTTTTCTCACAAATAGAGCTTTCTTTTGGTGGTATTTGATCACCTCTGTGGTTTTTATCTTTTGCGCTATAAACAAAAAAAGAGCGCCAATTTTGAAAAAAAGCTATATTTTTTACTTTTTGCTATAATAAAAATCCCCCAAAAATATATAAAAAAACATTTTTTTCCCTCAGTTTAGGCCGATACGTATTCTTCTACATATTTTTGGTAAAAAATATCACAATAAGCGTTTATTGATTGGTTTGTGCAAAAGTTATAGCGTCTACAAAATGGGGGACAGTTTTATGGCATTTTTATTAATATTACGGCAATCAGCAATTTTTATCGTGACTGCGACATTATGGCGGACAGATTGAACACTTTTGGCGCTATTTTGAGACCATTCACATTTATACAGCGATCAGTGCGATTAAAAATGCATTGATTACTGTGTAAATGTGACTGGCAGCGAAGGGGTTAACCACTAGGTTCGCTGTAGGGGTTAAGTGTGTCCTAGAGTGATTCTAACTGTAGGGGGGAGGGGCTGTGTGTGACACGACACTGATCACCGCTCCCGATTACAGGGAGCTGTGATCAGTGTCGGTGTCATTAGGCAGAACGGGGAAATGCTTGTTTACATTAGCAGCTCCCCGCTCTTCCTCACCGTGAGAAGATCGCGCTCATGGAGCTCCCGGCGGGCGTGCAAACCACTTCTTAAAGGGCAATGTACAGGTACGTTAATCTGCCTGTACGTGCCCTTCTGCCACAGTATATCTGCGTGAGGCGGTCGGGAAGCGGTTAATAATAATATACTTACCTGTTCAGAGATTGAGCACCATCCTCACCAGAGCTAGTTCTTCACTAGTCTTCGAGTCCTTGTCTCAGGGCCGGAATCATTAATGCGGGAAGCGGGCTGTGACAGCTTGCGGCTTCACAGCCGGCTTTCTACTGCACATGCACAAGTCCTGCTGTGCTTTGAGAATGGTCCTGCAGCCTTCTGTGACCTGTGACCTGAAACTAGGTACCCACTCCAATTCCCAAAATCCTCACCAGAGCTAGTTCTTCACTGGTCTTTGGGTCCCCGGCACCGGTATCTTTAGTGTGGGAAGCTGGCTGTGACAGATTGCAGCTCTACAGCTGGCTTTCTACTGCAAATGCACAAGCCGCTGTGTGAATGGTCCCGCAGCCTTCTGGGACCTGTGACGAAACTAAGTACCTGCTCCTACCCCAAAAAAATTATATGCCAAATGTGGTAAAGGAGGGGGGGGGAGCACTTAACCACTTCCTGCCCGCCCTATAGCAGAATGACGGTGGTTCAGTTATCCTGACTGGGCGTCATATGATGTCCAGCAGGATAACATGCCAGCACGTGCCCATGGTGATCAGTGGTGCTGTGTTTTACTCTGACACACTGCATCTCCAATCGTAGTAAGGGGCCTCTGACGGAGGCTCCTTACCAGGTGATCAGCTGTGACCAATCACAGCTGATCACAGTGTGAACCAGGAAGTGCAGATAAATGGCTTTCCTTGGTTCGCGCTGACAGTGAGAGCCGATCTGCGGCTTTCCCTGTCACGGGGAGGGGGGTCTGTGCTGATAATCAGCACATTGATTATCAGCACAGCCCCATCAGGTGTGCCACCAGCATGCCAATCAGTGCCCATCAGCTGCCAGTGAGTGCCCCATCAGAAATGTCTATCAATGCTCATCAAAGTGCCAATCAGTGCCCATAACAGTGCCAATCAGTGCCCATCACAGTGCCAATCAATGTCCATCAGGAACACCTGTCAGTACCTCATTAGTGTCCATCAGTGCCACCTATCAGTGCCACTCAGTGCTGCCTGTCAGTACCCATCAGTTACACCTGTTAGTGTCCATCAGTGCCGCCTCATCAGTGCCCATCGGTGCCACATCATCAGTGCCCGTCAGTGAAGGAGAAAACAACATTTTAGAACAGAAACAAAGAAAAACTTTTTTAGTTTGTTTAGCAAAAAATAAAAACCCAGTGGTGGTCAAATACCACAAAAAGAAAGCTCTATTTGTGGGAAGAAAATTATAAAAATTTAGTATGGGTACAGTGTTGCATGACCCTGCAATTGTCATTCAAACTGCAACAGCCCTGAAAGCTGAAATTGTTCTGGGCAGGAAGGGGGGAAAGTGCCCTGTATTGAAGTGGTTAAAGCAGGACGTCTTGTTTTGGGTGAAGTTCCCCTTTAATGTATTTAAAGGGAATTACAAAAATATGATCTGATTTCGTGCAAGTTCTAAAAATAGATAATGAAAACCCAAATTAAAAAAATAGTCAAAAGCATTATACTTTTTCAGTTATTTATCAAAGACATTTATTAAGAAAATTATCTAAAATTACATATTTGTGTGTGGGAAAAAAAAATTGGTCAGGTGTTTCAGTCAATGAGATAATAAAAAGGTGTAAGGGGAGGCGCATGCGCGGCAGCCCCATGAACGGTCGCTCGTTCTGAGAGCTCCGCTCCACTCCGGCCTACGACCCCTGCCACAGCCACAAATAGCGGCGGAACCGGACCTTCGGACCCCCTCCTCACTTCTTGGAGTCCTGAGGGACCCCCTCGCATGACCGGGGGCTCGGCAAGACGGGACCTATCTCGATTCCTATACTCCGGCCCGCGGATTGCGGCCTCCACAAAAATGGCGGCGGCCGGCGCCACACAAGGCTCCTCAGGGAATCTGGAGGCATCCTTGGAAGACTTTCCTCCCCTGCCCTCTCCCAGCTCCATGATGAAACCGCAAACTGTGAGTAATCCCCAGGATGGGCTATTAACAGGATCCCACACGAACTCCTTAGGCTGTAGCCCTATGGAATCACCCCCCCTATCCCAGATGGAGGAGAGCTGCCCCCCACCCAGCCCTCAGGATGATCTCTCTGCCCCCATCCCTACTGACTTTGCAGCCCTAATGAACACTTTCTCTAATATGCTTACAAGAGGTTTGGCACACAATGCCTCACAAATTACCACGACTATACAGGCTGATCTGCAGCAGCTGGGTGCACGCATTGAAGCAATCGAATCAAAGACCGATCAAATTGCTGCAGTTGCCAACCAGAATACTGACAGGATCCAAGAATTACATGACCAACTGGATATGGCATACTCAAAACTCGATGACCTCGAGAACAGGTCTCGCAGATACAACTTCAGACTAAGAGGCCTTCCAGAATCCTTTAAGGACACAGATAAAATCGTTCGTTCCTTTATCAAACATTTAATCCCGGATATACCAGATTACAGGCTGGAACTAGACCGGGCACATAGGGCCTTGCAACCTCCACGCCAAGATGGCCTACCCAGAGATATTGTGGTTAAACCCCATTTCTTCAGAGTCAAAGAAGAAGTCATGCACAGAGCGAGAGAATCTGAAAATCTCTCCTTCCAGGGACACTCGATTCAAATTTTTGCGGACCTTTCCCCCTTCACGATTCAGAGACGGAGATCACTAAAGCCTCTATTGAGCATCCTATCGCAAAAATCGATCACCTACAGATGGTCGTTCCCCTTTCGCCTCAACTTTGCCTACCTAAACAAGTCTTACAGCTTCACAAATTTCGGAGATGGGGAACGTCTGCTGCTACAACTGGGCCTTATATCTCACTCGCCAACATCATCTACTGCCACGGATTCCAGAACACCTCAGTCTGCGAAGAGACCACCACCCTCGAGCCCCATCCAACCCTTATGGCATAAACAACAAGCCAAGAGATCCAAAGATGGACGCCCCCCTTAACGTAAAGTCTGCTATCAACAGTGCCTTCTCCTCTCCAGGACTCCCTGGAGCAACCTTTAGGCTACGGGACGCTGACACCCCAAGCCCCCGTTCTCTTTTGCCTGGCTTTTAGCCAGACCCTGTTGGGATACTGAGACGTTTGCTTTGTTTTTTCTGTTGCTTCACTTCTCTCAGGACTCCTACAATTTTGCTTTTACGGTTCTACTTTTTGTTTTTCCATATGGCGGTCTGGCCGGAGTGGCTGCACTTCGCCTCCACGAGTTCCTGAGTGGTATTTTCCCCCACTCAGAAACACCTTCACAACCTCTTTTAAGGGGTTCCCGTTTTTGGGAAAAACCTTTTTAGGGGGTGGCTGACTGCCCTCCCCCCTGTTAGGGTTCTTAGATTCTTATTTAGTTACACTAAGTATGTCTGATCGTTTATATAATTTGTTTTACATTGTTTTTGACATGACCTGTCTCTCTTTCTCAGGGTCGATCCTCCCCCACTTCCTCCCCTCCTCATCTTACCTACTACCGGAGTCTCTCAGAGGCCTAACCATGTTGCTACCACCCGGATTCCAAAACCCTCAGGCAACGGAGGCTTGGACACGAGCACAAATTTTGATGTCTCAGGTAGGCGCTTGTTGTGTGATGAGCACATCCCCCCCTCTGATCCATGCTCCCTGACACACACGTTCCTCCTCCCCAAATCTGTATAGCCACGCATAATGTACAAGGCATGAACTCCCCTGTCAAACGGCGCAAACTATTTAATCACTACAAATCACAAAAAAATCGCAGTTCTCCTATTGCAAGAAACTCACTTCCCAGCCTCATACAACCCCTCCTTTTTACATGGCAACTACACTCAGTTTTTTCTTTCTAATGCTGAAAATAAGTCTAAAGGGGTAGCCATCTGTTTTGCAAAACACCTTAATTTTTCCCCCTCCGAAGTTATTAAAGACCAGGCGGGCAGGTTTCTATTGGTAAAAGGGACGATTGAGGGTTTATTATACTCATTTATCTCTTACTACGCCCCAAACAAAGGCCAGGCTTCCTTTTTCTCCACAATGTTGTCCACTCTAGGCCCAAAACTCGAGGGGAAAATAATAATGGGAGGAGACACGAACCTTCCTTTCGATACTTCCCTTGACAAATCGGGGTCGGGACCTTCTCGCTCCAGAAAACCCCCAAAACATAGTACTAAAATAGCTTCCACTCTGCACTCTCTAGGCCTGGTGGATATATGGAGAGAAATGAACCCTAGGTCCAAAGACTTTACCCATTACTCCGCCCCACATCACCTCTATTCTAGAATTGACCATATATTCATACAATCACATAACATCCCCAGGGCTTACAAAGCAGTTATTAGAGATTCCCCCATTTCGGACCACTCCTTGGTTCTCCTATACCTGCAACAATCTCCTAACCCGGGAAATAAGTTCATATGGCGCCTTAATGAAGGGCTCCTTAGTGACCCAATACAATGCTTGATTCTAGCTAAAGAAATTCAGGAATATTTTCGTTTAAATGACACGGGAGAAGTTTCTCCGGAAACGCTGTGGGCGGCCCATAAGGCAGTTCTCAGAGGGAAGATTATTCAAATCTCCTCCAACCTTAAAAAGGAACGTACGGCTGACACTAATAACCTTAAGTTACGATATCAATCCCTGTCTAGAGCCCATAAGAAGAACCCCACTAAGGATTCTCTAGAGGCGCTGGAAAATGCGCGGACTTCTTTAAGCCTGGCCCTCACCTCCGAGGCTGAGAAACAGCTCCGGTGGTCAGGCGCACGCTTTTACCACCAGACTGACAAAATAGGAACTAAATTAGCCACCAAATTGTCTCCAAGACCTCGATCGGCTGCTTTCCCCAAAATTCGCACTCTTTCCGGCGAACTTTCTCAAAACCCAAAAAATATAATGGAAACATTCCATAAGTTTTATACATCTTTATATAAACAGGAACAATCAACACCTGATCATTCTGCATCGGATTTCCTAAATAGTTTGCCCCTCCCCAAATTATCGTCTGAGCATTCCGACCTTATGGACGATCCCGTATCAGAAGTAGAAGTACTCGGGGTGATTAAACATCTGAAACAAAACTCGGCCCCGGGACCTGACGGCTTTTCCGCGGGCTATTACAAAAAATTCGGACCTATCTTAACTCCGTATTTGGTCAAATTCTTTAACTCTCTCAGGTCTGGATCTCCCCTGGATAAAGCCCTCAATCTGGCCTTCATCTCTGTCATTCCAAAACCTGGCAAAGACACGACTACGGTCTCCAATTACCGTCCTATTTCCTTAATTAACAATGATCTAAAAATATTAACTAAAGTTCTTTCCAACCGGTTAGCTTCCTGCATAGCAGTTTATATCAACAAGGACCAAGTGGGCTTTATCCCGGGGAGACAAGGACCTGATCAGATCCGAAGAGCAATTAACATTATCTCTCTTCTTAAATCTCAATGGGATGGAGGCCCCCTGCAAAACGGCTATTTGTTATCCATCGATTTGCAAAAAGCTTTTGACACAGTCACCTGGCCCTACTTATTCCATGTACTAGAATGCTGGGGTTTTGGTCAACGTTTCATGAACATCCTTAGAGCCCTGTACTCCAGCCCCACTGCACAGGTCAGATTGCAGGGCTACTATTCTGAACCTTTTACAATAGAAAGGGGCACCAGACAGGGGTGCCCACTCTCCCCCCTTCTGTTTGCCATAGCCATGGAATCCCTGGCTATTGCAGTCAGAACTCACCCTGACATCAAAGGGGTGGTGTGTGGTAAAAGCGAGCACAAATGCGCCCTCTTTGCCGACGACTTGTTACTCTTTGTGACTTCCCCCCTAGTCTCTACTCCTAATATATTCACTTTGCTAGATAAGTTTGGGGAGATTTCGGGTTTATGAGTCAACGTAGCCAAATCTTCCGCCCTGAACATCTCGGTCCCTCCTAATGTTCTAGGTAGCCTCCAAAACCACTTCCCATTTTCCTGGAACGAGGTTTCACTTCCATACCTAGGGGTCAATCTCACAGCAAATATAGCCTCTCTCTACTCTTCCAACTACCCTGCCACCTTTCGTAAATTGATTTTGGACCTATCCAATTGGGATAACCATAACTTATCTTGGCTAGGCCATATTAATGCAGTCAAAATGACCCTCCTACCCCGTATTCTTTACTTATTCAGATCCTTGCCCATCCCTATCCAAAAATCACAATTTCACCTACTCCAATCCAAAATCATAAAATTCATTTGGGGATCAAGGGGAAGTCGCTGTGCACAACACATTCTATTCCGCCCCAAATCACAAGGGGGTCTAGCTCTTCCCAACATTTGGTGGTATTATCAGGCTGCCCAGCTAGCCCAGATATCCATTGCATATTCAAAGGGCCAGAAACCTGATTGGGTATCAATGGAACGCCTTGCAGTCCCTCACCACACAATCGATTTTGTACTTTTTTCTCCCTCCAAATTGAGACCACCCATTCTAGCCCCCACATTATCACACTCTCTTGCATTATGTGACCGACTCTATAAAAATCCCTCCCTGATTTCTCCCCTTAAACCCCTGACACATATTTTTCATAACCCTGACTTCCCGCCGGGAATGAACATTTTAGCGTTTAGTTGGTGGTTGAATAACGGATTACTCAGAATAGGGAACTATTTCTCCTCCACAGGCCCACTTTCTTTAGCCCTCTGTACAAGTAAGCTTGAAATGCCCCCTCCTGAACGTTTTCGCTTTATGCAGATCCAACATTTCCTTCATTCCATTTGGCCAAACAAACCAGAGCCCCCTTGAATAACTAAGTATGAATCATGGTGTGCGGGTGCAGTGGATCAGAGAGGGGGGATCTCCATCATATATGCTTCACTTGCCTCTGCTGTGTTCAAGCCTCCATACGCCTTGTCTTGGGAAAAAGACCTTGATATCTCATGGGAAAGTGATCAATGGTTCTACTGCTTTCATCGCTCATTTAAGGGAATCCTTAATGTTTCCCTCATGGAGGGCAGCATTAAGGTGCTCATGAGATGGTACAGGGTACCCTATCTTTTAGCTAAGATATATCCTGATGCTTCCCCGCTGTGCTTCCGTGGTTGCAACCACATAGGGACTCTGCTCCACGTATGGTGGACATGTCCACGGATAAGGGGCTTATGGAACAAAATATTCTCAGTGATCCGCAAAATTACCACCGCTCAGATCCCTCAAATTCCAGAGATTATCTTATTGAATCTGAAAGTAGATAAGGTTGATAAATACACCCAACAACTGATCTTCTTCGTTCTACTGGGCACCAAAATAACAATAGCCTCTTGCTGGAAAAAACACAGAGTCCCATTCACAGCGGTGAAGCATAAAATTTCCTGGATTATGGCACAAGAAAAGATAGTGAGCATTATCCAGGATAAAGTTAGTAAGTTTGAGTTAATCTGGGAACCTTGGGCCAACTTTTGCCATATTTCCTTACGCCCGGGCATTAGCCTACCAGGGCAACAGGCTCTCTGAGAGACTCCGACGTCAATCCTCATCAAGTGCGATGGTATTTCCCCCACCTGCTTCCCACTCCACCAGTCTACCTGACTACCCTCTCCCTTTAGTACCTCAGACTCTCTGATTGTTCTCTATGTAAAATATTCAACCCTGACATTTATTTAACTATTTGTATACTTCTTTTTTACCCCTTTCCGGAGGGACATGGTAAAACCCTAACAACCTCTGGTTCCAAAGCCCCAGGGCTATCCTGATTGATTAAATAACTCCCTCTATGAGGATATCTATGGCCCTAGGTTAGTTTGACCACTCGTGGATAACCATTTACGGGATAAGACATTTCCAATAGCCACATTTAGATATTGATATTGGGCCACCCCATATAGATAAGACTCGACTGAGGTTGGGGTTCCGGGAGGGGGGAGTGGCCCCAAGCCCGCAGTGTGTTCCCATAGGGGCGGGTGGTGGGCGTCTCCCCTGATCCCAGCTCCCTTGCAAATAATGTAATAAAGTCTTCCTTATTCATTACAACCACTCCTCATTTAATCCGGTAAATGAGTTATACCTGACTCATGTAGGTTTTTGCTCTGGCAGATTACACATCCTTTATTGTCCTATCGCCAGAGACATGTCTATTTTAGTTTATAATTTTGATTTACTTTAAACTGTAACTAAGAATTCTGCTGATTGGACCATTCAATTTACATCTTGCATTGAGAGGTTTTTCCTCGAAGTATTTTGCTTCTTATGTATCTTCATATCTTCGCACCATGTAATGCCTTATACAAAGGTTCTGTAAAAAATTTTTCTTGCTACTACTAATAAAAATTTATTGAAAGAAAAAAGGTGTAAGGGGGGGTGGTAGGTCCTCCTTATTTAAAGAACATAAATCTATATCTTCACTATCCAAACTTGATATTAACAACACCAATTTGTGAAAGTGTATGGAGATTTATGAGGATCACCAAAAGTCAGTAATGGATGTTTACCAGGCTAGACAAGATTACACCAGTCCACTGTTAAACAGGTTGCGTAAAACTAGAAATAACTTAAAGTGGAGTTCCGTCGAAAAAAAAAAAAAAATAAAAGTCAGCAGCCAAAAAAAGTGTAGCTGCTGACTTTTAATAATCAGACACTCACCTGTCCCACAGTCCAGCGATGCTGGCTTACGAAGCTCGGCTCCTCTCCCCCTCCTCTCCATGGCGCCGGCATTCTTACTGTGGGCGCCCGGCAGTGACTTCACAGCTGGGCACGCACTGCGCATGCGCGAGCTTAGCTGAATGCTGTGAATGGCCGGGCAATCTTCTGGGACCGGTGACGTGTCCCAGAAGATTGTAGGGAGGGAGGGGGAGAGGTGAACTTCCTTCCGGTGCCGTGGAGCCCCGGAGGAAGAGGGAGCTGGATGCCTCTAAAAAGAGGGTGTCCGCCCCCCCATATATGGCATGTCAGGGGTCACCTACACTTAAAGCGGATGTTCCATTTTTGTGTGGAACTCCGCATTAATACAGTTATTACCTCCTTCCAAGAAGTGGTCAACCAACAACGATCACACCAAGAGAAGCATGTGTAGTACTCCAGAAGATCTGACCTAAGGCTAATGTCTAAAACTAAAGGCTTCTCTTGCATTGGTGAATGTCAGTGTCCATTAGTCCACTTTTAGGAGAACACTAAACAACAATGGTGTGCATGGCATGATTGTAATGTGAAAGACATAATTGTTATGATAGTGAGGTCTGACAAACCCTAAACTGTGTAGAAAGAATGGAGGTGTCAGGGCCTGGACATGAACCTGGGACCTCTGCTATGTCTGGCAGTGGCTCTTCTTGCTAAGCTACCTGAGATGTTGGACAGCACCCTGTCTGATCCATTGGACAACCCTGTCTTGTGCCTTGACTTCTGCTGAAACTTGAACTCTTTGCTCCTCCCATGAACTTCCTAACTTAAGTCATGTCTCTGCATTTCCTGTTTTCCTGATTATTGTGCTCTCTCCAGCCAATATCTCACTCAGTCTTCCTTGCTGGCTTCCCTATCTTTGCTACCACTTGTTAGACCCTTGGCTTATTCCTTGACTATGCTTCTGCCTGATCCCAACCTGTAACTACTTGTTACTGACCTTTTGGTTTGTTTACAGACTATGCCTCTGTTTTGATCCTTACCTGCTATATCCGTCTATGGACCTCAGCTTGCTCACCTCCTGGTGGGGCAAACCTGAGGACTGCGACCTGGTGCTAATATACAGCTAAATCCATCTCCACCATTAGGAACTCTGGTGAACACTGGTTAGTACTAAGGCCCCGCTCCTCAGGTGGGCCCATGTCATCCACCAGGGTGACCCACTTGTATACCTATCCTGCTATAGCAACTGGTCTTTGAGCCTGACTGCTGATCGTGACAGGGGGAGTAGTATTGAACATCGTGTTACCCTAATTTTTTCCAGAATTCACAAGTTGGTAACAAAAACTGTCAAATTTAAATCTCATGTCTGTTCTAGGCATTTATGGAAAGCCATAACTGTTACGATAGTGAGGTCTGACAAACCCTAAATTGTGGAGCAAGAGTGGGGGAATAGTACTGAACACTGCATTAGCTTTATTTTTTCCAGAATTCACAAGTTGGCAACAAACTGTCAAATTTAAAGCTCATGTCTGTACTAGGCATTTACGTAAAGTAAGCATTTGACGAAATTAAGGCCAACATAAGAAACAATAGAAAAAAGCATAGAATTGCCCTGTAGTAAATAGTCATAAACAGTGTAGAAAATTATACACATCTTTTGAATTTAACTTTGACAAATTAAAACAGATTTTTAAACGAGTTTGCGAGTTATCAATTCTAATCCATATTCTATAACTCCTACTTTAATGGAGTTACATTTATAAAAAAGTGGTTACGCTGATGGATAAGGAGATACCAATTTTTAGACTCCAATGCAGTTCACAAGGGGTCCAAAGGTGTAATAAGAGAAATGTGCATAATCTCTATCATATTATATAGTTAAAAGATCATATCCTCATTCTACTAAATTATATTAATTGAATTGATATTCCCTAAAAATTGAATCTACCAATCCAAATGACTATCCTTAATACAAAAGAAACAATATATAAAAATGCAACAAAAATTGTACAAAAAAAAACAATTTTTTGTATTATTTTTTTGCAATAAATTTTGATTTGATTATTTTGTCATTTTTTATTTTTGTTTGTTTTGTATGAAGGATAGCCCTATAACAATTACAACAACAAAAAAAACAAACTGAAATAGATTATGCAACTTGTTACTTAAGACCTTTTAACATGACAATGGATTAATGATTATATTCTTCATATATAAAATTGGCAACAATATAAGACAAGCAAATATATTCAATTGAGCAACTACAACTTAACGGCTCATATGTACAGTTATCTCATGCTAGGGATTAGGGATGAGCCGAACACCTCCCGGTTCGGTTCGCACCAAAACTGCGAACGGACCGAAAATTTGCACGAATGTTAGAACCCCATTGACGTCTATGGGACTCGAACGTTTGAAATCAAAAGTGCTCATTTTAAAGGCTAATTTGCATGGCATTGTCCTAAAAAGGGTTTGGGGACCCGGGTCCTGCCCCAGGGGACATGCATCAATGCAAAAAAAAGTTTTAAAAACGGGCGTTTTTTTCTGGAGCAGTGATTTTAATGATGTTTAAAGTAAAAAAAAAAAAGTGAAATATTCCTTTAAATATCGTACCTGGGGGGTATCTATAGTATGCCTGTAAAGTGGCGCGTGTTTCCCGTGCTTAGAACAGTCTCTGCACAAAATGACATTTTTAAAGGAATAAAAGTCATTTAAAACTGCTTACGGCTTTAATGTAATGTCGGGTCCTGGCAATATGGATGAAAATCAGTGAGACAAACGGCATAGGTACCCCCCAGTCCATTACCAGGCCCTTTGGGTCTTGTATGGATATTAAGGGGAACCCCGCACCCAAATTAAAAAAAGAAAGGTGTGGGGCCCCCAGGCCCTATATACTCTGAACAGCAGTATACAGGCGGTGCAAACAAGACAGGGACTGTAGGTTTGTTGTTAAGTAGAATCTGTTTGTAATTTTGAACTCGTACATTTTTAATGTGTTGATCTCCAGCCAAAAAATCTATTATAAGCTTTTTGGAAAACATAGGGAAGGGTTATCACCCCTGTGACATTTGTTTTGCTGTCTGTGCTCCTCTTCAGAAGATTTCACCTCACTTTTTGTCCCAATGACAAATTTTTTTTTGAAAATTTGGGGTTTTTAGTGAAACAAGGATTGGTGATAAAGCATCAGTGTAAAGGAGAAAAGTTTTTCCAATATTAACTCTTACAGGAGAGAATTTCCCTTCCTTGGGGTAGATTTCATCTCACTTCCTGTTGTCTCCTTCCGTTTGCAAGTAGGAGTCGTTTGTAAGTTGGATGTTTGAAAGTAGGGGCCTGCCCTATATACTCAGCAGAAATTTGGGCCTTAGGTGTTGTTGTGGCCACAACACTGTAAGCCCTCACAGGGCCCTGCTGTGAAATATTAGATCAAGAATTGTAATTACATGTCCCTGTTGAACAGGGGCTGAAAAATTGGGCCTTAGGCACTGGTGCTGGTGCCACAACACTGCAACCCCTCACAGATACTCTAGTTGGAGGGCAGGAACTAGCCCTGCTGCAAAGAATTGCATCAAAAATTGTAATTACATGCCCCTGTTAAACAGGGGCTGAAAAATTGGGCCTTAGGCACTGGTGCCACAACACTGCAACCCCTCACAGATACTCTAGGTGGCGCGCAGGAACTAGCCCTGCTGCAAAGAATTGCATCAAAAATTGTAATCACACACCCCTGTTAAACAGGGGCTGAAAAATTGGGCCTTAGGCACTGGTGCTGGTGCCACAACACTGCAACCCCTCACAGATACTCTAGGTGGCGCGCAGGAACTAGCCCTGCTGCAAAGAATTGCATCAAAAATTGTAATTACACGCCCCTGTTAAACAGGGGCTGAAAAATTGGGCCTTAGGCACTGGTGGCGGCGCCCAGAACCAAAAATCTTCTTACAAGCTATCAGCATGATCATTGAGGGGGAAGAGGATAATTACTCAGTATAACAGGATAGTCACTCAGCATCAGCATAGGCAGTCTTTGAAGGGATCTGACATTTCAAAAAAAAATATTTGGTTACATCAGCATCAGGTGCTTGGTAGCTGGTGGTGATCCAAGACTGATTCATTTTTATGAAGGTCAGTCGATCGACCGAGTCAGTGGACAGACGCACCCTGTGATCGGTTACAAAGCCTCCAGCAGCACTGAATATGCGTTCCGAAAGAACGCTGGATGCAGGACAGTAGCTCAATTGCATACTGTGCAAGCTCTGGCCAGTGATCCATCCTCAAGACCTAGTAACCCAGAGGATTTTCGGTGGGAAAGGTGTCCAAGTCAGATCTTGCCCCTAGGTATTCCTGCACTATGTAAAACAGACGCTGGCGATGGTTGCTGGAACCGATCATACCTTGGGGCTGCGGACTAAAAAATTATCTGAACGCATTAGTCAGATGGCCACCTTCTCCACCGCTCCTTCTTTGACTGACTGAAGCCTCAGCAACACGTTGTCCAGAAACAGGAGTTTGTAACCTCCCAGTCTCTGGGAACTCGTTGCACAGACCTTTCTGCAAGGCCTCCCGAAGATGTTTCATCCTCTGCTCCCTCTGCGACGGCAAGATAAGGTCCGCAACCTTACCTTTGTAACGTGGATGATGGAGGGTTGCCAGCCAGTATTGTTCCTTCTCCTTGATACCACGAATACGAGGATCCTTCCGCAGGCTTTGCAGGATCAGGGAGGCCATGCAGCATAGGTTTGCTGAGGTATTCGGTCCAGAGTCCTCTGGGTCACTAAGGACGAAATGATCCACAGCCACCTCCTCCCAGCCACGTACAAGTCCATGTGTTTCTTGGGACTGTAAATGATCCCTTAAAGACTGCTGCTGATGCTGAGTGCCAGGCTCCACCTCCATACTGACACAATCCTCCTCCTCCTCTTCCAGTGTGATCGGCTGGCACGCAGGAACACTGTCTGGATAAAGGGGGCCTTGAGAGCTAAGGAAGTCCTCCTCTTCCTGCCTCTGTTCTGCCTCAAGTGCCCTGTCCATTATTCCATGCAGCGTGTGCTCCAACAGGTGGACAAGGGGGACAGTGTCACTGATGCATGCACTGTCACTGCTCACCATCCTCGTGGCCTCCTCAAATGGTGACAGGACAGTGCATGCATCCCTGATCATGGCCCACTGGCATGGGGAAAAAAAACAAGTTCCCCTGACCCTGTCCTGGTGCCATAGTCGCACAGGTAATCATTGATGGCCCTCTGCTGTGTGTGCAGCCGCTGCAGCCGCTGCAGCATGGCCAACGTTGAGTTCCACCTGGTGGGCATGTCACAGATTAGGCGGTTCTTGGGCAGGTTAAATTCCGTTTGGAGGTCTGCCAGCCAAGCACTGGCATTAAATGACCGGCGGAAATGCACACAGACTTTCCTGACCTGCCTCAGGACATCCTGTAAGACCGGGTACCTGCCCAAGAACAGCTGCACCACCAAGTTAGGGATGTGAGCCAAACAGGGCACATGGGTCATTTGTCCCTGACGGAGGGCGGAGAGGAGGTTGGTGCCATTGTCGCAAACCACCATTCCTGCCTTAAGTTGGCGTGGCGTCAACCACCTCTGAACCTGCCCCTGCAGAGCTGACAGAACCTCTGCCCCAGTGTGGCTCCTGTCCCCCAAGCACACCAGCTCAAGCACCGCATGGCATCTTTTGGCCTGCGTACTTGTGTAGCCCCTTGAATGCCTACGGAGCACTGCATTTTGGAGGCGGAACAAACCTCCAACACTACTGCCCCTTGTCTTGCATCCTTCCCAGCTGCCAGAGGAGTCACCCAATGCGCCCTTAAACTTAGGTAACATCCCTGTCCATGCCTGCTGGACCATTAGTCAGCGGTAATATGCACCTTACCACTAACCAGCCCTGTCCACCGAGGCCAAGACATTGCCTTCCACATGCCGGTAGAGAGCCGGAATCGCCTTCCATGAGAAAAAGTGGTGTTTGGGAACCTGCCTCCGAGGAACTGCACATTCCACAAACTCACGGAAGGGGGCAGAGTCTACCAACTGAAAAGGTAGCAGTTGAAGTGCTAGCAATTTTGCCAAGCTAGCATTCAACCGCTGGGCATGTGGATGGCTGGGAGCGAACTTCTTTTTGCGGTGCAGCAGCTGGGGCAGGGAAATTTGCCTGGTACAATCTAACATCGGTGTACCGATAGCAAATTGCCCGCAAGTACTTGGCTGTGACACACCTAATTCTACTCCTTCATTCCTCTCAGTGCAGGTCTCAGAGAGGACTGAAGGTATTGTGGGGTTGGAGATCCCAGCTGATGAGGAGTAAGGAGAGGTCCTCTTTGTTTTTTGGTGTGGGTCTTTTAGGTACGCTTGCCAACGAATTGCATGACAGGTCAACATGTGTCTGGTCAAGCATGTGGTGCCCAAGCGGGAGAAGTTTTGGCCACACGAGATACGTTTGAGACATATGTTGCAAATAGTAGCGGTGCCATCTGATGCACTCGTCTCAAAAAAGGCCCACACCATAGAACTTTTGGAATAACACGCAGAGACAGCAGCGCCTGCATATGCGGAGCTCTGAGGTGTGATGCAGTCAGTGTGCTGCCCCTGGAGGGCATCCTGCCTCATCGGTGATGTGCCTCCTCCTCCTCCTCTCTCCTATCAGGCACCCACGTTGAGTCAGTGACCTCATCATCCCCTCCCTCCTCATCACTGGAGCAAACCTGGCAGTATGCTGCAGCAGGGAAAACATGACTGCCAGATTGCTGTCCTTCTTGGGCACCCACTCTGTCCGTGCTCACGTTACTGCCTTCATCTAGCTCAGTATGATCATCAGATCCTTCTAAACACTGGGCATCCTCCTGGAGTGTGTACCCAACACTGTGGTCAAACAGTTCGAGGGACTCCTCAGGAGGACATGGTGGGGCTAGAGAAGGAGTCACTGATGCCATTGAGCCGAGGGAAGAGGCCGCGTTGGCAGCTGCTTTGCCAGACAAAGTACCCTGAGCAGGGGTGAGAGAGGATGAGGAGGATGAGGACAGCTTGGTCATCCACTCGACTAAGTCTTCCGCATGTTGCAGCTCAACGCGGCCAGCTGCCGAAAAAAGGCTAAGCGTGTCCCACGGCCTCGTGCTGATGAGGATGCACCGTGTCCACGACCAGCATTGTTACCTCTAGACACAGAGCCTGCTTGCCCTCTTTTATTGGCTTGTGACTGTCTGCCTCTCCTTGTTGGCCTTCCAGACATACTAATGGCCTGCAGTGAGATGTAGCTGCACTAAGCTGGGATATATATATATATATATATATATAGACCGTTGTTCCTAATTTTTACAGACAGTCTATTGACTGGAATGGTACCAGCTGATTGGAGAAAAGCCAATGTAGCACCAATATTTAAAAAGGGCCCAAAAAACATCCCTGGGAATTACAGACCAGTTAGCCTAACATCAATAGTATGTAAACTCTTGGAGGGGATGATAAGGGACTATATACAAGATTTTAGTAATAAGAATGATATCATTAGCAGTAATCAGCATGGATTCATGAAGAATCATTCTTGCCAAACCAATCTATTAACCTTCTATGAGGAGGTGAGTTGCCATCTAGATAAAGGAAGGCCTATAGACGTGGTGTATCTGGATTTTGCAAAAGCATTTGACACAGTTCCCCATAAACGTTTACTGTACAAAATAAGGTGCATTGGCATGGACCATAGGGTGAGTACATGGATTGAAAAATGGCTACAAGGGCATGTTCAGAGGGTGGTGATAAATGGGGAGTACTCAGAATGGTCAGGGGTGGGTAGTGGGGCTCCCCAGGGTTCTGTGCTGGGACCAATCCTATTTAATTTGTTCATAAACGACCTGGAGGATGGGATAAACAGTTCAATCTCTGTATTTGCAGACGATACTAAGCTAAGCAGGGCAATAACTTCTCCGCAGGATGTGGAAATCTTGCAAAAAGACCTGAACAAATTAATGGGGTGGGCAACTACATGGCAAATGAGGTTCAATGTAGAAAAATGCAAAATAATGCATTTGGGTGGCAAAAATATGAATGCAATCTATACACTGGGGGGAGAACCTCTGGGGGAATCTAAGATGGAAAAGGACCTGGGGGTCCTAGTAGATGATAGGCTCAGCAATAGCATGCAATGCCAAGCTGCTGCTAATAAAGCAAACAGAATATTGGCATGCATTAAAAGGGGGATCAACTCCAGAGATAAAACGATAATTCTCCCGCTCTACAAGACTCTGGTCCGGCCGCACCTGGAGTATGCTGTCAGGTTCTGGGCACCAGTCCTCAGGAGGGATGTACTGGAAATGGAGCGAGTATAAAGAAGGGCAACAAAGCTAATAAAGGGTCTGGAGGATCTTAGTTATGAGGAAAGGTTGCAAGCACTGAACTTATTCTCTCTGGAGAAGAGACGCTTGAGAGGGGATATGATTTCAATTTACAAATACTGTACTGGTGACCCCACAATAGGGATAAAACTTTTTTGCAGAAGAGAGTTTAATAAGACTAGTGGCCACTCATTACAATTAGAAGAAAAGAGGTTTAACCTTAAACTACGTAGAGGGTTCTTTACTGTAAGAGCGGCAAGGATGTGGAATTCCCTTCCACAGGTGGTGGTCTCAGCGGGGAGCATTGATAGCTTCAAGAAACTATTAGATAATCACCTGAATGACCGCAACATACAGGGATATGTAATGTAATACTGACACATAATCACACACATAGGTTGGACTTGATGGACTTGTGTCTTTTTTCAACCTCACCTACTATGTAACTATGTATGTAACTATATATATATATATATATATATATATATACTGATACTGCAGCTAGCAAAATCAACTGCCTGACTGTAGTATTATTAGTATGAGAACACCACCAATCTTCTACAGGTAGCTTTAGCTGAACGCTGTGCAGAGGTCGCACTACACTAACTTGTAGCTTTAGCTGAACACTGTGCAGAGGTCGGACTACACTAACTTGTAGCTTTAGCTGAACACTGTGCAGAGGTCGCACTACACTAACTTGTAGCTTTAGCTGAACACTGCAGAGGACGCACTACACTAAAGTTTAAATAATGTAGCTGCCTGCGGTACTGATAGGATCAGGAAAACACCACCAACCTTCTACAGGTAGCTTTAGCTGAACACTGTGCAGAGGTCGCACTACACTAACTTGCAGCTTCAGCTGAACACTGTGCAGAGGTCGCACTGCACTAACGTGTAAATAATGTAGCTGCCTGCGGTAATGATAGGATCAGGAAAACAACACCAACCTTCTACAGGTAGCTTTAGCTGAACACTGTGCAGAGGTCACACTACACTAACGTGTAAATAATGTAGCTGCCTGTGGTAGTGATAGGATCAGAAAAACAACACCAACCTTCTACAGGTAGCTTTAGCTGAACACTGTGCAGAGGTCGCACTACACTAACTTGTAGCTTTAGCTGAACACTGTGCAGAGGTCGCACTACACTAACTTGTAGCTTTAGCTGAACACTGTGCAGAGGTCGCACTGCACTAACGTGTAAATAATGTAGCTGCCTGCGGTAATGATAGGATCAGGAAAACACCACCAACCTTCTACAGGTAGCTTTAGCTGAACACTGTGCAGAGGTCGCACTACACTAACGTGTAAATAATGTAGCTGCCTGTGGTAGTGATAGATTCAGGAAAACACCACCAATCTTTTACAGGTAGCTTTAGTTGAACACTGTGCAGAGGTCGCAATACACAAACGTGTAAATAATGTAGCGGCCTGCGGTAGTGATAGGATCAGGAAAACACCACCAACCTTCTACAGGTAGCTTTAGCTGAACACTGTGCAGAGGTCGCACTACAATAACAAGTAAATAATGTAGCTGCCTGCAGTAGTGATAGGATCAGGAAAACACCACCAACCTTCTACAGGTAGCTTTAGCTGAACACTGTGCAGAGGTCGCACTACACTAACGTGTAAATAATGTAGCTGCCTGCGCTAGTGATAGGATCAGGAAAACACCAATCTTCTACAGGTAATTTTAGCTGAACACTGTGCAGAGGTCGTACTACACTAACTTGTAGCTTTAGCTGAACACTGTGCAGAGGTTGCACTACACTAACTTGTAGCTTTAGCTGAACACTGTGCAGAGGTCGCACTACACTAACGTGTAAATAATGTAGCTGCCTGTGGTAGTGATAGGATCAGGAAAACACCACCAACCTTCTACATGTAGCTTTAGCTGAACACTGTGCAGAGGTCGCACTACACTAACGTGTAAATAATGTAGCTGCCTGCTGTAGTGATAGGATCAGGAAAACACCACCAACCTTCTACATGTAGCTTTAGCTGAACACTGTGCAGAGGTCGCACTACACTAACTTGTAGCTTTAGCTGAACACTGTGCAGAGGTCGCACTACACTAACGTGTAAATAATGTAGCTGCCTGCAGTAGTGATAGGATCAGGAAAACAACACCAACCTTCTACAGGTAGCTTTAGCTAAACACTGTGCAGAGGTCGCACTACACTAACGTGTAAATAATGTAGCTGCCTGTGGTAGCGATAGGATCAGGAAAACACCACCAACCTTCTACAGGTAGCTTTAGTTGAACACTGTACAAAGGTCGCAATACACTAACATGTAAATAATGTAGCTGCCTGCTGTAGTGATAGGATCAGGAAAACACCACCAACCTTCTACATGTAGCTTTAGCTGAACACTGTGCAGAGGTCGCACTACACTAACGTGTAAATAATGTAGCTGCCTGCAGTAGTGATAGGATCAGGAAAACAACACCAACCTTCTACAGGTAGCTTTAGCTGAACACTGTGCAGAGGTCGCACTACACTAACTTGTAGCTTTAGCTGAACACTGTGCAGAGGTCGCACTACACTAACGTGTAAATAATGTAGCTGCCTGCAGTAGTGATAGGATCAGGAAAACAACACCAACCTTCTACAGGTAGTTTTAGCTGAACACTGTGCAGAGGTCGCACTACACTAACGTGTAAATAATGTAGCTGCCTGCGATAGTGATAGGATCAGGAAAACACCACCAACCTTCTACAGGTAGCTTTAGCTGAACACTGTGCAGAGGTCGCACTACACTAACGTGTAAATAATGTAGCTGCCTGCGCTAGTGATAGGATAAGGAAAACAACACCAACCTTCTACAGGTAACTTTAACTGAACACTGTGCAGAGGTCGCACTATACTAACTTGTAGCTTTAGCTGAACGCTGTGCAGAGGTCGCAGTACACTAACTTGTAGCTTTAGCTGAACACTGTGCAGAGGTCGCACTGCACTAACGTGTAAATAATGTAGCTGCCTGTGGTAATGAAAGGATCAGGAAAACAACACCAACCTTCTACAGGTAGCTGTAGCTGAACACTGTGCAGAGGTCGCACTATACTAATGTGTAAATAATGTAGCTGCCTGTGGTAGTGATAGGATCAGGAAAACACCACCAACCTTCTACAGGTAGCTTTAGTTGAACACTGTACAGAGGTCGCAATACACTAACGTGTAAATAATGTAGCTGCCTTCAGTAGTAATAGGATCAGGAAAACAACACCAACCTTCTACAGGTAGCTTTAGCTGAACACTGTGCAGAGGTTGCACTACACTAACTTGTAGCTTTAGCTGAACACTGTGCAGAGGTTGCACTACACTAACCGTAGCTTTAGCTGAACACTGTGAGGAGGACGCACTACACTAACTTGTAGCTTTAGCTGAACACTGTGAGGAGGACGCACTACACTAACTTGTAGCTTTAGCTGAACACTGTGCAGTGTTCGCACTAAACTAACTTGTAGCTTTAGCTGAACACTGTGCAGAGGTCGCACTACACTAACTTGTAGCTTTAGCTGAACACTGTGCAGAGGTCGCACTACACTAAAAAATAAGAACACCAGCAATTTTCTTCAAATACTGTAAGAACACCTGCCTGCCTGTCAGTAGGAAGATAATAACAGGAATGGATCTAGCTAAACTGTATACTATATATATATATATATATATATATATATATATATATATATATATATATATATACACAATACACTGTAAGTGCAGCTAACTGACTGACTGTCCTGCCTAATCTATCTAATTTAAATCAAATGACACTGTCTCTCTGTCTCTGTCTCTCAACGCCGGAACACACTACACAGGGCCGACATGCAGGCGGCCTTATATAGTGTGGGGCGTGTACTAAACCCCCTGAGCCATAATTGGCCAAAGCCACCTTGGTTTTGGCCAATTACAGCTCTCTGTACAGACGGCGCTGTGATTGGCCAAGCATGTGGGTCATAGTGCATGCTTGGCCAATCATCAGCCAGCAATGCACTGTGATGCCGCAGTGAATTATGGGCCGTGACGCGCCACTCGAATTTGGCACGAACGGCGCATACCATTCGCAATTCAGCGAACGATCGAACAGACAATGTTCGAGTCGAACATGGGTTTGACTCGAACACAAAGCTCATCCCTACCAGGGATCTACAGCACTACAAACTTTCAACAAACTTATCGGTAGGCTCAACCTATTTGCACAAACAGATTGGAGTCTAGCCATCAAGACCAAATTTTATAAAGTTTTTTGGGGCATTTCCTTTGTTTATATGTCAATTCCTCTCTTCTTAAACTTAAATGAATCACATCAGACCATTGAGCAATTGTTGTTGGTTTGATATCCATTTCTGCAATATGAGTTTACGGGCTATATACATAGACTGCAGCCACATCACATGCATTTCAGGTGGGAGAATATCTTTCGATATAATCCCTAGCAGAGCTACTGTATCCCTCATGAGAAGTAAATTGTTGGACAGTAGTCCAAACTTTATGGATTAGGTGAAATGTAGGGAAGAAATGTTTACTATAAAAATAATGAGCTGCTAATAGCAGCAGCGGTGGTTCTACCAGAAGTTGAGAAAGTATGATTTGTTGTATAGGGTCCTCAGAGTCTATAGCATTCCAGCCATATAAATGTTGGAGTTGTGATGCCAAGTAGTACAATCTGGCATTAGGAACAGCTAGACCGCCTCCATCCTTGGGCAGCTGCAAAACTCTTATGCCCTGTACACACGGTCGGACTTTCCGACGGAATATGTGCGATCGGGGCTTGTTGTCGGAAATTCCGACCGCGTGTGGGCTCCATCGGACTTTTTCCATCGGAATTTCCGACACACAAAGTTTGAGAGCAGGCTATAAAATTTTCCGACAACAAAATCCAATCCTTTAAATTCCGATCGTGTGTAGACAAATCCGACGGACAAAGTGCCACGCATGCTCAGAATAAATTAAGAGACGAAAGCTATTGGCTATTGCCCCGTTTATAGCTCTGACGTACATGTTTTACGTCACCACGTTCAGAACGATCGAATTTTCCGACAACTTTGTGCGACTGTGTGTATGCAAAACAAGTTTGAGCCAACATCCGTCGGAAAAAATCCATGGATTTTGTTGTCGGAATGTCCGATCAATGTCCGACCGTGTGTACAGGGCATAAGTCTAATCTGGGGGTGTTTATACCTCCAGATAAGGTCTGTAAAGAGGTTGTCCACCTGACAAAAAAAACTTTGAGGCAACCATACAGGACAATTATGTAGAAGATGCAACAATTGTGGTATCCATACCATCTTTACCAGGTTGGCTCTACCAACTACCGTTAAAGGCTGCTTGCTCTATATTTTCCCCAGTGTGTTTAATGCGCTTAAGCAATGGATCTAGATTTCTCTCTACATACTCAATCATTTGTGGTGTAACTTGAATGCCTAGATATTTGAATGTAGAGACTACAGCTATTTGGGACACGGAACTTGGCATATTATCCACCACAGGGTCTATTGGTAAAATAACCGACTTGTCCCAATTTATTGTGAAACCTGAAAAGGAATCATATGTGGTAATTTTGGATATCACTGCTACTAGGAAGTGCGAGGTATTTCCCAGAAATAGAAGCGCACCATCAGCATTTTTTTTTTTATGGTTGGACTGGATGGACTTGTGTCTTTTTTCAACCTGACTAACTATGTAACTATGTAACTATATAAGGCATTCTTGTCCTCTCCTAGAGATCTGCAGAACCCCATAATATTCGGTGACTGTCGAATAGCAGCAGCCAGAGGTTCAAGAGCCAGATTAAAAAGTAGGGGTGATAATGGGCATCCCTGTCTTGTTCTTCGTTGTAATGGAAAGGGGGCCGATATGTGTCCGTTCACCTGAACCCATGCTACCGGTGCAGCAAAAAGAAGTTGTATCCAGCGTATAAACTGAGATCCAAATCCAAATTTCTATAAACAGTGCCATAAAAAGTTCCACTCCATACTATCAAAAGCTTTTGCCGCATCAAGCGACAGTATAGCTGTTACCTAAATTATCGGATGGAAAATGCAAGTTGAGGAATAATCGTCTAATATTTATTGCGGTAGATGTGTTTGGAATAAAACCAGACTGATCTGGGTGTAAGATCTTAGATTACTTTCACCAATCTAGTAGATAACTCTTTTACCAATAGCTTCACATCTGATGTGAGCAATGATATTGGGTGATAGGGATGAGCACGATGTTCAAGTCGAATGTAAGTTTAACTCGAACATCGGGTGTTCGCTGAATACTGAACATTATGGGGCGTTCGCTGGAAATTCGAGCACCCATGGAACTTGCAGTTCATTGACGGCTGCTGATTGGCCAAAGCATGCACCTGACCTGTATACTTTGGCCAATCACAGCGCACTCTGCTGTGAGAGCCATGATTGGCCAAAGGTAGGGTGCCTTTTGGCCAATCATGGCTCAGCGGGCTGAGTCCATGCCCCACACTATGTAAGGCTGCTTACACGGCAGCCGTACATAGTTTTATGAATGAGAGCAGCAAAATGACATATGTAAAGGAAAAAAAATGTAATTTAAAACTGTTTGCACCTGTAATGTATTGCTGGATCCCGGTAATATAGATAAAAATAATTGAAAAAAATGCCATGGGTTCCTTCCCCCCAGTCCATTACCAGGCCCTTTGGGTCTGGTATGAATATTAAGGACAACCCTGCACCGACATTTAAAAAAAAAATCACGTGGGGGTCCCCCCAAAATCCATACCAGGCTTTTCAGGTCTGGTATGGATATTAGGGGAAACCCTGCGCCAAAATTAAAAAAAAAAATGGCATAGGGGTCCATCCAAATTCCATACCAGGCCCTTCAGGTCTGGTATAGATATTAAGGGGAACCCCAAGCCAAAATGTAAAAAAAATGTCGTAGAGACCCCTCCAAATCCATAGCAGACCCTTATCCGGGAACGCAACATGGCAGGCCACAGGAAAAGGGTGGGACAAGAGAGCGCCCCCCCCCTCCTGAACCATACCAGGCCACATGCCCTCAACATGGGGAGGGTGCTTTGGGGTCCCCCCAAAACACCTTGTTCCCATGTTGATGGTGACAGGGGCCTCATCCCCACAACCCTTGCCCGGTGGTTGTGGGGGTCTGCGGGCGGGGAGCTTATGGGAATCTGGAAGCCCCCTTTAACAAGGGGACCCCCAGATCCCGCCCCGCCCTATGTGAATGGGTATCGGGTACATTGTACCCCTACCCATTCACCAAAAAAAGTGTCAAAATGGAAATGACAGGAGACAGTTTGGGACAGGAGACAGTTTGGGATCACATCATCCGACGGACCGAGAGAAAAAAAAACAAAACAGAAAAGCCTCCGCCTCCATTGACAGCTGTTATATAGCTGCGGGCGGGGCCACACAGTGACGTAAATGGGTGACACCACCACCTCTGACGTTACGTGACAACACATCAGCTATATCAGCTGTCAATGCAGAAAGTCTGCAGTCAGTGGGAGCCTCCCATAGAGGCAGAGTTTTTTTCCGTTTTTTACAATGTACCAGATACCCATTCACATAGGGAGGCAGAATCTGGGTGTCCCCTTGTTAAAGGGGGCTTCTAGATTCCGATAAGCTCCTCGCCCACAGACCCCCACAACCACGGGGCAAGGGTTGCAGGTATGAGGCCCTTGTCCCCATCAACATGGTACGGTTCAGGAGGGGGCTCTCGCCCCCCCTTTTCTGCGGCCTGCCAGGTTGAGTGCTCAGATAAGGGTCTGGATTGGATTTTGGGAGGCCTCTACGCCATGTTTTAAAAGTTTGGCTTGGGGTTCCTCTTAACATCCATACCAGACCTGAAGGGCCTGGAATGGTTTTTGGGGGGCCCCTACGACTTTTTTTTATATTGGCGCAGGGTTCCCCTTAATATCCATACCAGACCTGAAGAGTCTAGTATGGATTTTGGGGGGACCCCCATGCAATTTTTTTTTTAAATTTTGGTGCGGGGTTCCCCTTAATATTCATACCAGACCCAAAGGGCCTGGTAATGGACTGGGGGGAGGCCCATGCTGTTTTTTTCAATGATTTTTATCTATATTGCCAGGATCCGACAATTCATTACAGCCGCGAGCAGTTTTAAATGACATTTTTTCCTTTTGAAATGTCATTTTGCTGTGGTACTGTTCGAAACACAGGAAAGATGCGCTACTTTACAGGCATACTAAGGACACCCCCAGGCACGAAATTTAAAGGAATATTTCATTTTTATTGCTTCACTTTAAGCATTATTAAAATCACTGCTCCTGAAAAAACGGCCGTTTTTAAAACCTTTTTTTTGCATTGATACATGTCCCCTGGGGCAGGACCCCAAACACTTTTTATGACAATAACTTACATATAAGCTTTTAAAATTAGCACTTTTGATTTTTCATGTTCGTGTCCCATAGACTTTTTTTTTTTTTTAAATCAGAAAAAAATCTTTTATTGTGTCACAAGGTCAGATGTACAAAAAAAATAGCACAGAAGAAAATATCATTAGCGCATACATTAGAAACAGTATATTCTACAGGAGATGGTTCAGGGTACGTAAAGCTAAGATATGCCATTTACAGCAGAGAATACTTGACAGACGTACCCCTACCCAGGTTTTATCACCGTACACTCTAATGATGAGCAGACAACAGTTCAGCAGACACAATCATAGTCAAATAAGCAAAGGTACTTTAGATGAACTAACTACCTTCCAACTGGAAATTCTTATCATAACAAAGACCCAGGGGATTACAATGGTTATCTCCGTTAGCCGGCCAGTGAGAGAGGAGATACTTAGATTGATCATTAATTCCGATTTCAAACCCAAAGCCTATAAGTTGTTATGGTATGGTGAGAGTAATTAGCAATTGTTTCAAGGCACTAAGAGATTACATTTGAAGAAGTTGACCGAGGACTAGGTGGGAGGGTGCTAGGCCTGGGGTGCCTAGCCAAGGTTACCATATTTTATAAAACTTATTAGCAGCGTTTCTATGTTGATACGTTTAGCTTTTCTTTAATAAGAATGTTATTTACCTGCTCAATCCACTGTTTCGTTGTTGGACAATGCGGTGATAGCCATAAATGAGCTATCTGTTTGCGGGCAATATACAGTAATCTCAATACTGCCACATTACGGTAATTGGAGGGGTAAAAAATTCCTCATCAACTGCGCCTTGTAAGCAAGTAACTGGATGTAACGGAACAGTGATTTGATAAACAGACGATATGATATTGGTTACAGCTTTCCAATATCTGAAGAGTTTGGGGCAGCGCCACAGTAAATGTATGAGGTCCCTGCTCGCTCCCTCACATTTGGGGCACAGAGGGGGCTCCCTCCCACCCCATCTTGAAAGCATCACCGAAGTATGGTAGGTTCTATGCAGGATGAATAGCTGAGAGAGCCTGTACAAGTGTGAGACTGAGATGGTTGGCATAGACTGCAAACATAATTCCCAGTCCTCACTCCCAATCTCGCCCAGGTCTTGTTCCCACCTACATCTACATGGTAGTCTAGCTGCATCCCATGTCCTTCAAGAAGAGAGTACTATATATCTGTGAGATTATGCCCCTTTTATTCTGTGTGGTGAGTATGTCAGTTATTGAAGGATGTTCTATGAGTTGTAACCTGGACTGTTGTACCTGTGATTGTAAAGCATGCTGAAGTTGGAGATATCTATAAAAATTGTGTTTTGGCAGCCCGAACTCCTCCTGTAAGTCCATGAAGGATTTAAAAATGGTCTGATGATAGAAATGGGAAATGTAGCGAATACCCTTGGTCCCATAGGCTTTAACGGTGTTCTCACAAATTTTTTGCCTGTTCGCAAGTTCTGGTGAGAACCGAACAGGGGGGTGTTCGGCTCATCCCTATTGGGCGATATGATTCTGGATTATTAGGGGTCTTGCCAGGTTTTTATAGGACTCTAATAATCCCCTCATTCATAAAGGGAGGCAGATGGCCACACTCCAATGCTGCATTAAATACCTCTAATAGTTCAGGCAATAAATTGGCTCCATACATTTTATAAACCTCCCCTGGTAACCCATCAGCACCTGGGGCTTTTTTGTTATGTATACTGGCAGCAGCGACCTGAAGTTTCTCTAGAGTCCGAGGTTTATCCAACGCCTCCCTGTCAGCTGCAGACAGTTCTGGTAACGTAATGGAGTCAAGAAAAAGTTGCAGTTCAGCCTCTTGATAAGATACTTTGCTACTATATAACTCTTTAAAGAAATCACAAAACACAGATGAAATCTCCAAAGTAGTACGTGCCATTTTAGTCGAGGATTCTGGAAATTTTTGGGCTTTTACAATTGTAGCTAAGAGGTGACCCATTGTTTTCCCCTTCCTCAAAATAAGGTTGCTGGAGGAGAAAACGTTTCTGCTCCGCTTTTTTACAGGAGATTTTCGCACAAGACTGTTGACTTTATATCCACTTCTGCTAAGTTTCTACAATGGGGTTCGTGCAGTGAGGTCAGTGACTGGTGAGTCACTGGCTAGTATCAGAGCCAGATACACACAGGTTACATAGAGTAATAATTTTAACCACTTGAGCCCCGGACCATTATGCTGCCTAAGGACCAGAGGTCTTTTTCCAATTTGGCACTGCGTCGCTTTAACTGCTAATTGCGCGGTCATGCAATGCTGTACCCAAACGAAATTTGCGTCCTTTTCTTCCCACAAATAGAGCTTTCTTTTGATGGTATTTGATCACCTCTGCGGTTTTTATTTTTTGCGCTATAAACGGAAAAAGACCGAAAATTTTGAAAAAAAATGATATTTTCTACTTTTTGTTATAAAAAAAATCCAATAAACTAAATTTTAGTCATACATTTAGGCCAAAATGTATTCGGCCACATGTCTTTGGTAAAAAAAATGTCAATAAGCGTATATTTATTGGTTTGCGCAAAAGTTATAGCGTCTACAAACTAGGGTACATTTTCTGGAATTTACACAGCTTTTAGTTTATGACTGCCTATGTCATTTCTTGAGGTGCTAAAATGGCAGGGCAGTACAAAACCCCCCCAAATGACCCCATTTTGGAAAGTAGACACCCCAAGGAAATTGCTGAGAGGCATGTTGAACCCATTGAATATTTATTTTTTTTGTCCCAAGTGATTGAAAAATGACAAAAAAAAAAAAAAAATATTTACAAAAAGTCGTCACTAAATGATATATTGCTCACACAGGCCATGGGCCTATGTGGAATTGCACCCCAAAATACATTTAGCTGCTTCTCCTGAGTATGGGGATACCACATGTGTGGGACTTTTTGGGAGCCTAGCCGCGTACGGGGCCCGGAAAACCAATCACCGCCTTCAGGATTTCTAAGGGTGTAAATTTTTGCTTTCACTCTTCACTGCCTATCACAGTTTCGGAGGCCATGGAATGCCCAGGTGGCACAAAACCCCCCAAAATGACCCCATTTTGGAAAGTAGACACCCCAAGCTATTTGCTGAGAGGCATATTGAGTCCATGGAATATTTTATATTTTGACACAAGTTGCGGGAAAGTGACACTTTTTTTTTTTTTTTTTTTTTTTTTTCATAAAGTTGTCACTAAATGATATATTGCTCACACAGGCCATGGGCATATGTGGAATTGCACCCCAAAATACATTTAGCTGCTTCTCCTGAGTATGGGGATACCACATGTGTGGGACTTTTTGGGAGCCTAGCCGCGTACTGGACCCCGAAAACCAATCACTGCCTTCAGGATTTCTAAGGGTGAAAATTTTTGATTTCACTCTTTACTGCCTATCACAGTTTCGGAGGCCATGGAATGCCCAGGTGGCACAAAACCCCCCCAAATGACCCCATTTTGGAAAGTAGACACCCCAAGCTATTTGCTGAAAGGCATGGTGAGTATTTTGCAGCTCTCATTTGTTTTTGAAAATGAAGAAAGACAAGAAAAAACATTTTTTTTTTTTCTTTTTTCAATTTTCAAAACTTTGTGACAAAAAGTGAGGTCTGCAAAATACTCACTATACCTCTCAGCAAATAGCTTGGGGTGTCTACTTTCCAAAATGGGGTCATTTGGGGGGGTTTTGTGCCACCTGGGCATTCCATGGCCTCCGAAACTGTGATAGGCAGTGAAGAGTGAAATCAAAAATTCACGCCCTTAGAAAGCCTGAAGGCGGTGGTTGGTTTTCGGGGTCCCGTACGCGGCTAGGCTCCCAAAAAGTCTCACACATGTGGTATCCCCGTACTCAGGAGAAGCAGCAGAATGTATTTTGGGGTGTAATTTCACATATTTCCATGGCATGTTTGAGCAATATATCATTTAGTGACAACTTTGTGCAAAAAAAAAAAAAAAAAAAAAATTTGTCTCTTTCCCGCAACTTGTGTCGCAATATAAAATATTCCATGGACTCGACATGCCTCTCAGCAAATAGCTTGGGGTGTCTACTTTCCAAAATGGGGTCATTTGGGGGGGTTTTGAACTGTCCTGGCATTTTATGCACAACATTTAGAAGCTTATGTCACACATCACCCACTCTTCTAACCACTTGAAGACAAAGCCCTTTCTGACACTTATTGTTTACATGAAAAAGTTTTTTTTTTTTGCAAAAAAATTACTTTGAACCCCCAAACATTATATATTTTTTTAAAGCAAATGCCCTACAGATTAAAATGGTGGGTGTTTCATTTTTTTTTTTCACACAGTAATTGCGCAGCGATTTTTCAAACGCATTTTTTGGGGAAAAAACACACTTTTTTAAATTTTAATGCACTAAAACACGCTATATTGCCCAAATGTTTGATGAAATAAAAAAGATGATCTTAGGCCGAGTACATGGATACCAAACATGACATGCTTTAAAATTGCGCACAAACGTGCAGTGGCAACAAAATAAATACATGTTTAAAAGCCTTCAAAAGCCTTTACAGGTTACCACTTTAGATTTACAGAGGAGGTCTACTGGAAAAATTACTGCACTCGATCTGGCCTTCGCGGTGATACCTCACATGCATGGTGCAATTGCTGTTTATGTTTGACGACAGACCGCCGCTTGCGTTCGCCTTAGCGCGAGAGCAGGGGGCGACAGGGGTGTTTTTTTTTTTTTGTTTTTTTTTTCTTTATTATTTTTTTGCTTTTTTAATCTTACTTTTAAACTGTTCCTTTCATATTTTTTTTTTTAATCATTTTTATTGTTATCTCGGGGAATGTAAATATCCCCTATGATAGCAATAGGTAGTGACAGGTACTCTTTTTTGAAAAAATTGTGGTCTATTAGACCCTAGATCTCTCCTCTGCCCTCAAAGCATCTGACCACACCAAGATCGGTGTGATAAAATGCTTCCCCAATTTCCCAATGGCGCTATTTACATCCGGCGAAATCTAAGTCATGAAATACTCGTAGCTTCCGGTTTCTTAGGCCATAGAGATGTTTGGAGCCACTCTGGTCTCTGATCAGCTCTATGGTCAGCTGGCTGAATCACCGGCTGCATTCTCAGGTTCCCTGTTGAGACAGGAGAGCCAGAGAAAAACACGGAAGACGGTGGGGGGGGGGGCATTCCCTCCCACGGCTTGTAAAAGCAGTCTAGAGGCTAATTAGCCGCTAGGATTGCTTTTACATGAAAGCCGACCGCTGGCTGAAAAGAATGATACCAAGATGATACCTAAACCTGCAGGCATCATTCTGGTATAACCACTCAAAGTCGTGAATGGCGTACCTGAAGACAAAAAAATGGTTAACAATGGTTAACAATAAAGCACAGTAAAGTGTAAATAATTACACACCTGAAAAACAAACATGATAAAACATAATAACAATAACAATAACAATAAAACATTGCAGAATAGAATACAGTAAAAAAGAGCAGAACAATAGAGAGAGAGAATAGAGAGAGAGAGAACAATAAAACAACTATTTTTTTTTATTTCATATTTTTTTTTTTTTTTACACTTTTTTTGTAACTAACTTTTATAACGGTAACCGGTTCCAGGTTCGGGTCTCTCAAAATGCGATGGCATCTTGGGAGACCCTGTGAAAGTGTGCCTAGTCTGTGCAATGCTGTACCCTACGCTAATACTCAACTAGTGAATGGTAGCGTTCAAAACATTCACCAATGCAAGACCAGGATTGTCAGGACAGGAGGGACAATAATAGCGGGTGTCACGCCTATATCCGCGCTTGCTGCAGACACGACATCTTTTTTGGGGGGGTTCGTTGGGTAGGGGTACTCGGGAGGACATAAAAATGCCTCTCATGCAGCCGACTGCATTTGGTTGGGGATGTGAATGGGGGAAGTACGGGCGCTGCAGAAGCGGTGGGTTCCCAATTAGGATTGGCGAATGCAGCAGGAAGGGCACTATGGGCACGACGGGCCTGTGTTTGTCTTCTTGGTGGCAGCGGGACACTACTTGTGCTTGCCACCTCACCAGCTTCAACTGCACTTATGGGACTCGCCACGTCACCAAGTGTTACTGCAGTGCTGGTTTGACTACGACCGGGGTGTACTAGGCCGCTGGCGCTTGCCAGTTCACCAAAACGCTACCAAAAAACGTTAGCGATCGCAGGGATCAGGCCTGACTCTGCGAACGCTGCAGTTATGCGTTTAGTGTTTTGTAAGTGTCAGTGATCGATCGATACTGCACTTGGGTGGGCTGGGCCGGGCCGGGCGGAGGGGCAAAACGCAGGTGCTAGCAGGTATCTGGGCTGATCCCACTAACACTGCGTTTTTGGGAACCCTAAACTGCTGGGGACGCTAGTATAGATCTGATCGGATCAGATATTGATGCGATCAGATACTATACCACTAAGGGAGGTGTACGGTGCGTGCGTGGGTGTTAGCGGTACTGGCGCTAATCTGACGCTGCCTGGGGCTGGTGCTTGCCAGTTCACCAAAACGCTACAAAAAAAACTGTTAGCGATCGCAGGGATCAGGCCTGACTCTGCGAACGCTGCAGTTATGCGTTTAGTGTTTTGTAAGTGTCAGTGATCGATCGATACTGCACTTGGGTGGGCTGGGCTGGGCCGGGCGGAGGGGCAAAACGCAGGTGCTAGCAGGTATCTGGGCTGATTCCGCTAACACTGCGTTTTTGGGAACCCTAAACTGCTGGGGACGCTAGTATAGATCTGATCGGATCAGATATTGATCCGTTCAGATACTATACCACTAAGGGAGGCGTATGCTGCGTGCGTGGGTGTTAGCGGTACTGGCGCTAACCTGACGCCTGGGGCTGGTGCTTGCCAGTTCACCAAAATGCTACCAAAAAAACTGTTAGCGATCGCAGGGATCAGGCCTGACTCTGCGAACGCTGCAGTTATGCGTTTAGTGTTTTGTAAGTGACAGTGATCGATCGATACTGCACTTAGGTGGGCTGGGCGGAGGCACAAAACGCAGGTGCTAGCAGGTATCTGGGCTGATCCCGCTAACACTGCGTTTTTGGGAACCCTAAACTGCTGGGGACGCTAGTATAGATCTGATCGGATCAGATATTGATCCGATCAGATACTATACCACTAAGGGAGGCGTATGCTGCATGCGTGGGTGTTAGCGGTACTGGCGCTAATCTGACGCTGCCTGGGGCGACGCATATCACCGCCGGGCGATCAGGGGGCTAAACCTTTATTTGGTAATAAACGGCGGGTGCCCTGACACTATAAAAAATAAACGAAATAACCAGCGTCATCCGTAACGGTTATACGGTGATCAGTGGTGAAAGGGTTAACTAGGGGGCAATCAAGGGGTTAAAACATTTATTAGGTAGTATATGGGGGTCCCTGTCGCTATAAAACGCTGACGGCGAACCTAAATATTTACCTCACTAACTAGCGTCACCAGCGACACTAATACAGCGATCAGAAAAATGATCGCTTAGTGACACTGGTGACAGGGGGTGATCAAGGGGTTAAAACTTTATTAGGGGGGGTTAGGGGGGTACCCTAGACCTAAAGGGGGGTAATACTAACTGTCCCAACACTGTAACTGTCACAAACTGACACTATGCAGTAATCAGAAAAAAAAAAAAAAAAACTGGTGTCAGTTTGTGACAGGGGGGGGGGTGATTGGGGGGGGATCGGGGGGCGATCGGGGGGGGGATCGGGGTGTTTTGTGTGCCTGGCATGTTCTACTGTGTGTGTGTGTGTGTTGGTGCACTCACATAGATGTCTTCTCTCCTCGGGCCGGAGCGGAAAATACCGACCCGAGGGGAGATGACATCACTTCCTTTGCTGCTGTTTAGCATACAGCAGCAAAGGAGTGTTTTCATTGGCCGGCGGCGATCGCGAGGGGGGGGCCACGAACGGATGGTCTCCCCCTCATCACCGATCGCCGCTGGACAAAAGACGACCGCCTCGGGCACCGGGGGGGGGTCCGATCGGACCCCCCACCCGCGGAAGGCAAATCACGTACCCTGTACGTGATTTTGCCTGTCCGTGCCACTTTGCCGACGTACATCGGCGTGAGGCGGTCGTCAAGTGGTTAACACTAGACCTCCTCTGTAAATTTAAACATGTAACCTGTAAAATATTTGAAAGCGTCACCTATGGAGATTTATAAGTACTGACATTGTGAAATAAAAAGTTGCACAACCACCGTTTTATTCCCTAGGGTGTCTGCTAAAACAATATATATAATGTCTGAGGTTTCTGAGTAATTTTCTAGCAAAAAAATGTTGATTTTTACATGTAGCAGAGAAGTGTCAGAATTAGCCTGGGTGGCAAGGAGTTAATTACCACAAGTAAGTAATATACAAATAATTATTATATATTATGTTTAAGGTAATTTACTATATTTTCAAAATCTGTACTCAAGCAGGTGGCTTAACGGACAAATTACTGAAGTTTGAAGTTATAACTTCCAACCAGTAATTTCACAGTAAATAGAATAATAAATCATTATATTATAACATATATAGCATATAAATATATGATTTTGCTTAAATATAACAGTGCTTTTTCAACAGAATCAGTTTCTCCCTCCTAACTGTGTGAGAAAAACAAGGGACTGTGGGTAAATCGTATACCTTGTAGTTAAGAGGGTTGGGCTGGAAGGGATCATTTGTCTTTTAGACACATACCCCTTCTATGACACTGCAGTGAGAGGCGTGCCTCCACTGCAGCATTTTTATTGGACAGCTGGAACCAATGGTACTTTACCATTGGTCCAAGACTCCAAGCTGTTCATTGAGCTCAGTGCCTCTGACAAGAAGTGAAAGGCATTGTGAGCTCAACCTTTCAGTCTGCTGCAAACAGAGTGAGTCAGCTTATATTTAAAGTGGCCACTCTGTATTTAGCTTCTGACAGGCTGCGCAAGGAAACCCATATCTCTAGAACCATAGGTTGTAATTTTTACCAGTGGTGGGGTAGGACTTAGGCTACATAACCACTGAAATTTGGGGTCTCTGTGACCCCAGGTTGCCGAGCTACGACCCTCGAAGCTCGATTTATTTTTATTTTTTAAAATGTTCATGCCCTGCCTCACCTGCCTCCTCTGACTGTACATTCCTGCTATATATTGGAGTTCAGCCTGCAGGACAGCTTTGGCTACAGAACATTCCCAAGCCCAGGATTTCTTTTTAATTTTTAATATTTGATAAATAAGCCTCAAATATAGGCTTTTAAGGAGATATATCAAGCATAATATCTTCAATTGAAGGCAAAAGGTCTAACCAGTAAGGGGTTTATTTTCCATAAGGTGCGAGTCTAAACAGAATGCTTAACATTGAGAACCAATGGAGAGTGATTGGATAACCCTCTAGCTGCATAGGTCACTTCTGATATCACTGGTAGCATTGCAGAAGTGACTAATGCCTGCCAAGTCTATTCTGGATAAAGTCCTGTGGGTACTGGAGAAACAAGAAAAAACTTTTTCATAAGGATGTGACATTCTCCAGACATCCATCAGGATAGTCCTTCACATTGAAATATCTCCCTTTTTGGAACATAAATCGAATTGACTGGTAATGATTGAGAGGCATTAATCCAGCAAATGACATTACTCATATAGTTCTTTTGCATATGATTGATTGATTGAATTTTGACGCAAGCCTAAACATCATACGTTTATATGACTACTAAAAATAATGTTAGTTGTCTGATTGTGAAGCTTTGTAATATGGAGATATGAATGTGCCTGGGATAGCTGGCATTACGGGTGTGTCCACTGGGCATAATAAAATACTCTGGCACACCTTCATAACATGCCTTGAACCATTTGATTGGGTGGAGGTTAGCTCTATGACACCCTCTTAAAGGTCAAGGGTCAAGAAAAAGCTGTTGCAGTTGCAAAATCTCTAAAGCCTCATACACACAATCGGATTATTGGCCATGGAGTTTTGTCCGGAGGGCGCTGGTCCAAACTTTTCTTGCATTCAAACCGCAAGGAATTGTCGGCCAACAAATACGAAAGTAGTGACGTACTACGATGTTTTTGAGCTCTTTAGCGCCACCCTTTGGGCCCTTCTGCTAATTTCGTGTTAGTAGAAGTTTGGTGAGTGTTGATTCGCGTTTTTCATGTCGCACTTTTCATTTAGCGCTTTTCATTCCATGCTTTTCAGTTCATTTCTGAACACCCATTTGTCAACCAGACATGTTGCGGAATCGGAGGAGGTAACGTGTCATTTATTATTGGCCTTGGAGTTACTGCCTTGACATTATTTTTTTGTTTGAATAATGATTTGATTTGGTATATTTTCTATATTTTTGGATGCATAGAATGCACTTTTTGGTTAAGCTCTATTGTCAGATAGCATGTCTAATTTTATTTGTTTTCTTTTCTTAATGCACAATAAAAAAAATGTGTAGAATAATACTTGGCTATGTGTTTTACTTCAAATGACAGTTTGGGAGGAGGCAGTTACATTTAAAAAAATACAATGTAAAATTAACAAGAGACACCAACATAGTTGTATCCTTGATCTTAAAAACTACGGGATAATGGTGTTGTGGTAACTTGCCCAAAAAAATAAAAATAAAGCATAATAATATTATTCTTGATATCACTAGAAAAAAATCCTTTGAAAATTAGTTTGCAATAACTCCATCAGTATCACCAGCAAAGCAGCTTCATTATTATCCCATTAAAGAAGAAGAGAATGTGCGCTGCATTTCAAGATTTCATCATTTGCCACGTCACAATTTCTCCATTACAAATGCTAGTTTACAAGACCGACCGCTTCTGGCTCGTCCTTGCTTCCAAGCATGCGTGTTTGTACTTTGGACTTTTGTCCGACGCACTTGTGTACACACGCTTGGAAAATCCAACAACACACATTAGTCCACGGAAAATTTTAAAGCCTGTCATCCAACATTTGTCCGCGGAAAATCCAACAACAATTGTCTGATGGAGCGTACAAACGATTGGATTTTCCGCCAACAGCCTGTCATCACACATTTCCCGTCGGAAAATCCAATCGTGTGTAAGAGGCTTAAGAACTAATTTTTACCAATCGGAATTGCTAAGCATACTGAAGTCACCTTAAGCAGGCAAGTGACTTTTGCTCAGAAGATTGGACTTATTCTGCAGGTAATTCGAACTCTGCAATGAACCTATGAACAGATGGACTTCACTTAAAGTGATACTAAAGAGAGAAGTGGGCACTGTATTTTGTTTTTTCTTAAAAAATCACATGATCTCTCCCTGTTTGGCATCTGCAGGGAAAGATCTTTGGGAGGGGCTTCTATTGCTCTGCTGATGTATGCTCTCTACAGTGTGGTTCTATGTCTGCCCTACCCTGATTGGTGCTGTGCCAGTCACATGACTAAAAAACTGCTTCAGATGAGCAATTCAAATTAGATTATAAATATCAAATATAACTGATCCCAAAAAAAGTGAAAACACATAATTATGTGAATAAATAGCAAGGAAAATCCACAGCAAAGCATACGTATAGAATAGCTACAGTCTTTTGATTAGAACAATGTGTTAAACCAATTGTGAAGCAGATATCTATACATAGATATAATAAATGTGAATATTATTTTCCAAATGGTGTGAACACATTAGTAGTGTGAATTGAAACACAAAACAGTCCATAACACCATATAAATGTGAAACAACTTCAATCCTCCGATTAGAGCAGTGTCTTCCAATAAAGATATTGAATCCTCCACCAAGCTCTAAGAAATCTGCATTCACCAATAGTGGAATAAATAAATGATCTGCTTACCAGATCAATTTGACTTCTTTCCTAGGAAAGATAGTCAAATTGCGCTTGTGCAGGGTAGTGCCTGCTCACATAGATGAGATGGATGTAATAGAGACCCTCTTCCTCAATGGCAAAGGCAGGATATACAAGGAAAGCAAAGGAACATCCATAGCATAATACTGTTTTGTTTATTGGTAAAATCAAAATATAAAAAATGTGGCCGAATGGCCTCTTACATTTAAAAGTGCCTACCCGGCACTGGGGTTGCTGGCTTGTCAGGAAAGTGCTGTGTGTAATAGCCTTCACTCCACCTCTGTGGATGGCGTGCGTTCCACCAGCTTAGACCGACAACCAGCCAGACCGGATATTGTGTAGGTAAAAGAAACGTGACCAGGTACCGCCTCGATGTACGTTTCATTGTTTACGTCTTCAGGAAGCGTACGTATAGATATCTGCTTCACAATTGGTTTAACACATTGTTCTAATCGAAAGACTGTAGCTATTCTATATGTATGTTTTGCTGTGGATTTTTCTTGCTATTTATTCACATAATTATATGTTTTCACTTTTTTTGGGATCAATTATATATATATAGACACATACATTCTAGCGGGCCAGTATATCTATATATGATAATTTAGCGCCCCCTGGATCTAATATTTTATAAATATCAAATAACTGGTTTACAGCTCCCAATAAATCTTTATTGAACATTAAATGTGTATTTTTTGTGCATTAACCACTTCAATACAGAGCACTTATATACCTTCCTGCCCAGACCAATTTTCAGCTTTCAGTGCTGTCGCAATTTGAATGACAATTGCGCGGTCATCCAACACTGTACCCAAACTAAATTTTTATCATTTTGTTCCCACAAATAGAGCTTTCTTTTGGTGGTATTTGATCACCTCTGCGGTTTTTATTATTTGTGAAACAAATGAAAAAAGAACGAAAATTTTGAAAAAAATAAAAGTTTTGCTTTTGTTTCTGTTAAAAATTTTTGTAAATAAGTAAGTTTCCTCTTTCACTGATGGGCACTGATAAGGCGGCACTGACAGGCACTGATAAGGTGGCACCGATGAGGTGGCACCAATGAGCATGCACTGACGGGCACTGACGATGGGCACTGATATGCGGCACTGGTAGGCGGCACTGATGGGTGGCACTGATAGGCGGCACTGATGGTCACTCATGGGTGGCACTGGGTGGCACTGGTGGACACTGATGGGCACTGATGGGCGCTGAAAGGCTGCAAAGATGGGTTCTAATGGGTGGCACTGATGGGCACTGATAGGCGGCACTGCTGGGCACTGATAGGCGGCACTGCTGGATACTGATGGGCACTGATATGTGGCACTGATGGGCACTGATACGCGGCACTGATAGGCATCCCTGGTGGCACTGGCAGTGGTAGGCATTGTGAGTGGGCACTGGCAGCTGCCTGGGCATCGAATGGCAGCTGCCTGGGCACAGATTGGTATTTCCCTGGGGGTCTAGGGGGCATACCTGTTGGTCCAGTGTGGATGGCTTCCCTGGTGGTCCTGGGCAGCTTCCCTGGTGGTCCTGGGCGGCTTTCCTGGTGGTCCTGGGTGGGATCCGAGATCCGAGGGGGGCTGTGCTGATAAACAATCAGCACAGACCCTCCCTGTCAGGAGAGCAGCCAATCGGCTCTCCTCTACTAGTGACTGTCAGACGCGAGTGAGGAAAAGCCGTTCACCGGCTCTTCCTATTTACATCATGATCAGCCGTGATTGGACACGGCTGATCACGTGGTAAAGAGTCTCCGTCAGAGACTCTTTACCTAGAACGGTGTTGAGGGGTGTCAGACTGACACGTCATATGACGCCCAGTCAGGATATTGAAACCACTTTGCCACCGTCATTCTGCTATATGGCGGGCGGCAAGTGGTTAATATGGTATAGGCAGAGTCAGAAATGACTGACACTAGCTTTCATTTTGCTTAGACGGCATCTACCGTACATCCAAGGTTCTTTTTTACTTCATAGGCATTAGTCATTACATTTGATATATTTAATATGCAAAAACATATTTGGGGGGCACACCCTACGTTTAAATTCAAGATGGTGCTGCTATAAGACCTACAAACAGTACAAAACATATTACAGCGCACACATTCAAGAATGACATTTCCTGCAAGGCTAGGTTAGAAACACCTGAACATATTCAAAAAATACGGGGGTTTGGTCACACTATATGGTCATGTAGTGCTAAGCCCACTTACCGCGACAAAGTACCCAAATTAGTGGGTCCTACTCTAGTAATAGAATGGAAGATCCTTTGTCTCAACCATGGGAGCTGAACTCCTCTATATGGGAGAACTGAAGGGGATACATCCTATGCACTGGTGGCCACTAATAAGAGGTAATGAGGAGGGGGAGGGGTGCTCCAGCCCAAAAAACAAGATGGTTCAAGATGGTGCTGCTATAAGACCTACAAACAGTACAAAACATATTACAGCGCACACATTCAAGAATGACATTTCCTGCAAGGCTAGTTAGAAACACCTGAACATATTCCAAAATACGGGGGTTTGGTCACACTATATTACTAGAGTAGAGCCCGCTTATTCGGGGTTTCGCAGTAAGTGAGCTTAGCACTATATGACCATATAGTGTGACCAAACCCCCAAATTTTTTGAATATGTTCAGTGTTCTCCTGCACATACTGCCTATCAAACTCTTTTGGCACTTTGCCTCTGCACATACTGCCGCTTTCATATCCTCCACACTCCTCTCCTGCACACACTGCCTACTGTTATACCATCTGCACTCCTGTTCTGCACATACTTCTCACTACCATACCCTCCACACTCCTCTCCTGCTCATACTATCCACTGTTATGCTATGTAAACTCCTCTCCTGCACATAATGCCCACTGTCATACCCTCCACACACCTCTGCTATACATACTACCCACTGTCATACCTTCTACACTCCTCTCCTGCACATACTGCCCACTGTTATACCTTCCATACTCCTCTCCTGCATATACTACCCATGGTCATACCCTCTACACTCCTCTCCTGCACATACTACCCACTGTCACACCCTCTACATTCATCTCTTGCACATACTGCCGACTGTCATACCCTCCACATTCCTCTCCTGCAAATACTGCCCACTGTCATAGCCTCCACACACCTCTTATGCACATATTGCTCAATGTCATACCCCCTCACTCCTCTCATGTACATACTGCCCACTGTCATACCCGCCACACTCCTCCCCTGCACATACTGCCCTCTGCCACACCCTTAACACTCCTCTCCTTCACATACTACCCAATGTCATACCCTCTACACTCCTCTCCTGCACATACTGCCCACTGTCATACCCTTCCACACTTCCCATTCTGCCTATTGACACTGACACTGATCACCGCTCCCTGTAATCGGGAGCGGTGATCAGTGTCGTGTCACACATAGCTCATCCCCCCACAGTTAGACCACATCCCTAGGACACACTTAAACCCTGCAGCGCCCCCTCCTGGTTTACCACTTCACTGCCAGTCACATTTACACAGTAATCAGTGCATTTTTAATCGCACTGATCGCTGTATAAATGTGAATGGTCCCAAAATAGCACCAAATGTGTCCGATATGTCCGCCACAATGTCGCAGTCATGATAAAAATCGCTGATCACCGCCATTACTAGCAAAAAAAATATTAATAAAAATGCCATAAAACTATCCCCTATTTTGTAGATGCTATAATTTTGCGCAAACCAATCAGTAAACGCTTATTGCAATTTTTTTTTTTACCAAAAATATGTAGAAGAATACATATCGGCCTAAACTGAGGAAAAAAATGTTTTTTATATATTTTTTGGGGATATTTATTATAGCAAAAAGTAAAAAATATTGCTTTTCTTTCAAAATTGTCGCTCTTTTTTTGTTTATAGAGCAAAAAATAAAAACCACAGAGGTGATCAAATCCCACCAAAAGAAAGCTCTATTTGTGGGAGAAAAAAGAACATCAATTTTGTTTGGGAGCCATTTCGCACGACCGCGCAATTGTCAGTTAAAACGACGCAGTGCCGAATCGCTAAAAGTGCTCTGGTCTTTGGCCAGCCAAATGGTCCGGGGCTGAAGTGGTAAAGATGTCAACAGTAGGAGAATTATACAGTGCACCACATCATATAACAGAAACCACAAACAAAAAAATTGAAAAAAAATAATAAAAAGAAGAAAAGAAAACAAAAGAAAAATAGTAGATTTGCCTCATTTATAGAAACACTGACTAATCAGCTGTCTTCACCGATGAACCTTAGCCCTCAAGGTGTCTATTCATTACCATTTGATGAGGTGCAAGGTCTGGAATATCCAGCCAGGGTGTTGGTACGATAATTTCTTAAAGATAAGCATATTGTTCACTTGTTCAATCCATTGTTACATAGTTGGGACACGAGGAGACATCCAGTAAGGAGAAATCAGTTTACTTGTGAGATATAGCAATCGCAAAATTGCGATATGTGCATGTGGAGTCAAAGTCTCCTCCTCAAGGGCTCCCAGCAAACAATAGGGTCTCTAGCAAGCTGAAAGTTAAATACCCTTGAAATGATTCCAATAACATCTGTCCAGTAAGGGCATAGCCTGGGGCATCTCCATATCATGTGAAGGAAGTCCCCATGATCTCTCTCAATGTTTTTATTGAAGTTTTCATGAGAAAGAAATTGTACAAACATTCAAATGGGATATCTTCCATTGCTTATACATGATGGTGAGAACATAGATAAAAGGTTGAACTTAAACAATGCAATTATTAAGGAACAAATATAGGCTGATCACGAAAAGAATCGAACAGTGGAGCTCTGGCAGACTATAGTAGATGCCGGTTATGCCTCCAGTCCACCTGAACAACCCTGATGGGAACAAACTGTGAACAAGTGGGGCATATCCATCCAGTTTCCACTCTGCCTCATCAATAAATTTTGTTGAATTTCAAAATTTCAAAAGTCAAGTAGTTACAGAAACAAATGATAATAACATAACAAATTATAATAACATCATTAATCGATTACATAAAATAACAAACATATGAGCAAGTACAGTGGTATGAAATGTGTACCTTTACCTACGATCTTGTAGGCTATAAAAAAAAACATTCAGGTATCGATCAAGAATAGCATGTTAATTAGATTGATATTAAACCCAATTCTAGGTTGTAACTTAGAAAAAGGGATGATATCCCATATAGATGTTTCATACGGGTGAGGATGGAGTAAGAAAATAAGGGGGGGGGTGAAAGAAGGAGGTGCGGGTGTGAGCCAGTTTAGGGTTCTGCAAGAGTGCGTAGTCAGTGAGTGTCTCAGTAAAGCGCCCAACACTGAGAGGGTTGGCAGAAAGAGGAAAAGGTTCAGAAGGGGAGAAATCTCCCAGGACGTTAGTGTGGTTTCCGATTACGATATGTTCTAATAGGTAAAAGAAGTTAATTTACCAAGGCAATAATAAGAATTGTCGAAGCCAGAGGGTAAACAGTGCTTGCCATATTTTTTAATATTCCAGTATCTTATCTTTGCTAAAATGACTATTGAAAATGATAAGGGCCCTATTCATTCTATGTTTAGCTTCAGCCACAACCAAAGTTTGAGATTTCCATGCCTTGGCTATTATTTGTTTGGCCACGGTGCTAAGTTGTATGAGCAATTGGAATTGAGTATGCGTGAGCTCTGCTGGTTTAAGGTTTAAGAGGGCCGTTGCCGGTTTGGGAAGAACATTGGTTCCCATGATCGCTCTCACATTTTGGACATAGAGGAGTATCCCTGCTCCCCCACTGATACAGTTGAATGGGTGTTCTGTATGCTCTGTGTAGCAAAAATAAATGTGAGAGCTTCTGAGAAGCCAAAGCCGTTACCAAAGGTGTGGAGGTCAAACAGAGGTCCCATGTGTCACCTTCAAAGATGATTCTTTAGCATTGTAATATCCCCAACTTTGCCTGTTCATTTTTGCTATTCATTTAAAAAGAATCCAACAGTTTGGAGTCCACTATCCACTATTCTGTGAATAGAAACAAGTGGATTTGATTATTAAAAAAGAGAATGAAATGTATGCAGTAGCATGTAATTTCTGTAGTAGTTTAATGTAAAAAAAAATCTGATTGGTTTCTTTTGTAAATACATGCATTTTCAGATGTATGGTGGTTCTTATCAATGGATGCAGACTGATTCCTGAAGTAAAATGTGCACAAAGTAAGGTAAACCAATAAAAAGTTTAATGTTATGAATTGATCTGACAGTCTGCATTAATGCAGTTATAACAATGCAAATGCAGGCTGGAATACATTAGAAGGCTATAAATGTGTAAATGTGAATGGAGTAGGCACCACTTACATTCCTTTACACATGAGTATAATTAAACTGTACAATGATAATAATGAACCATTAAAGAACATTTTAGTAAACTCTTTTGCTTTGTTGCAGATAGACCACAATCTTCCTTTATCCCGGAGTCTTTTTTTAAGTTTTCAATTAAAGGGCTCATCTAAAGCAGAAACATTTCCATGTACTTATGCAAAATGTACAAGATGCATGGGCAAATGAAAAATTTTGTTTGAGAGTACTAATATCTACCACTGTTTATATTGTACATTGCCCTACACAGCTCGGTTTAAAGTGTATGTATAGCCAAAGGGTATCTTTTAGTTTTGGATAATGAAAGGCAGGGTTAAAACCCATTCTTTTTTTTGCTGTCCTGGTTCTGCTTATGGCATCTTCTCAAAGTGAGAAAAAGTCCTTTCTTAAATATCGGCCATTATAACAGGTACCACCAATGGATAAATTACCCTCACCACTTGCTCTGGTCTAACATTTTGGCAATCCCTCACTTTTTGTTTCAGTGACAGTGGCCACCAGGACAAACTGAAGGAGTAAATCTCTCCAGTGAGGATATAGACAGCAGCAAAAACTTGACTTAAGATATAACCTTCACCACCCTACCCAAAACTTTAAAAAAAAAAGCCTTCACATACATGTTAAAGCCTAACTGATTTTTTAGTTTAAAATTTTCAGTTTAATTCTTATGGACATTCCATGTCCATAAAAACAAAAGATGTGCAGAGTCTTACAGTTTTTCTTTAGAAAGAAACCTCCGAGTACAACAGGCTGTCTCTGCCAGCAGCTGCAGGAAAGTAACCTGTGGGGGGAAAGTGCAGAGGTCTGACACATCTCTTGCTGAACTAGATAGAGCTAGAGTTATTCAACCAAAAGGGAGCATGAGCTTTAGCTCTGACTCAGCAGGGGTGGGTAGGACCTCTGCAGAGAGCCTGTTGCTTCCACACACAAAGCAAGGGTCCTTCGCTGCAGCTTGTCGGCAAGAGCAAGCTTTTCTATTCATGCTTTGTCCTGTTATTTTTTTTTTTTTTTAAAAAGCTGTAAAACCTTGCAAAACTTTGATGCACCTGGAATGTATAGTGGCTAAACGTTCAATTTAAGATAATTGCATGGGATCCTTTACAACTACAGTGCAGTGAGTGTGAACACATGGTAATGTACGTCACTATAAAACACGTTGTTGAATGACTGCTGATGTAACTGAGTCATAAAGGAGTTTTCCAGTTTGACAGGAAAACGGGTCATCTGCTCCGCACACCTGTCCGGGACTCCCCGTTGATTCCATACTTTAGATTTCACATGTAGTGCCACCTACCGGTAAAAGCTAGGGGCAGCTGAATCTTCCAGGTCCATGTGTTTTAACTGAAGTAATTAATTCTCAGCTAGGAAATTTATTTTTTAAAATCACTGCTTTATAAATACACCCTGTGTCACAGTATAAATAACCATTCTGTTTGAATAACTACATTTTAGGGGTCTATTGATCAATGTTTTCAACCAGGATTCACTCAACTGTTGCTATTTAAATCTTAAGTGAAAATGTGTGAAACTTGTGTAAAAACATTGGCAAAATAGAACTCTAAAGACCCGTACACAAGCTTTGATTTTCGGACATCAATTGTGTTACGACGATTGATCATCCGCAAATCTTACCGTTAGGACGGTGCTTTCGACAGTCGATTTTACTTATTCGTCAGACAAAAGCTGGATGTGCAGACTATACAATTTTTGTCAGATGTGAACTCAACATCTGATTTTCGTTTCATTAGTATGGTTTTCATACGAAAAAAATCGTAACTCAGAAACGAAAGAATACATACAAAATTATTCAACACGTTACGTTACTTCTGACGTTGTATTCTGTTAAAACGAAAATTCTCGTATTGTTAGTAACCTCTTCACTTTCGACATAAGACTAGCATGCCACAAACATCAGACGTTCTGTTGTCCGAAAATCAAAGCGTGTGTACGAGGATTTAGATCAACAAGAAACAGCAAATGTGGCAGGAAAAATCCATAGAGGAATCAGTTGGGTAATTTCTGCTTTAACTTGAAATCTAAAAATAATTATCCTGCCTAAAATCAGGCATTTGCAAAATGCTTAATATTACATTTTTAAGCCAGAAAAAATCCTTTCTTTTGCTGCTCTCTAATTTAGTTTCACTCTAATACATAAGGCATGAGATTCACTCTCTTTAGAAATAAGCCCTACCAATTGCCATTTCCCTGTCTAATGTGACTGCTTCCATGCAAGGCCACCAATAAGGGAGTAGTGCCTGCCCTCCAGTACCGGGCCTGGCTTTTCAGAGGGCTTATACCAAGCTTTAAAGAGGCATTATATTGCCTCCTCACTACCTGATTTAACTCTGTAATTTAGGCACCACCACAAACATATATTGCAGGCGGTTGTAGCACAGCCCCATTGAACTCAATGGGCAAGTTTGACAAGCGATGCCACTTTATTCATTACCCAATCCTGACCCCTGAACTATGTACATTACCCACTACTGACCCCTGAACTTTGTACATTACACCCCTGACCCCTGCACTCTAAGCATTACCCACTCCTGACCCACTCCTGACCCACTCCTGACCCCTGCACTATGTACATTACCCACTCCTCACCCCTGAACTATGTACATTACACACCTGACGCCTGCACTCTATCCATTACCCACTCCTGCCCCTTGAACTATGTACATGACCCACTCCTGACCCCTGCACTATGTACATTACACACCTGACCCCTAGCACTCTATGCGTTATCCACTCCTGACCCACTCCTGACCCCTGCACTATGTACATTACCCACTCTTAACCATGTACTCTGTACATTCCTGACACCTGCATTTTGTACATTATACCTGCACCCTTTATGTTATATACTCCAGACACCTGCACTTTGTATTTCACATACTTTTGACCCCTGTTCTCTGTACAAGTTTTAAACCTCTCCCACTGTTAGCACAAGTTTGCCTCACTCAAATTTCTCCATGACACACACTGTCTGCAGGCTAGGAGGAGGGGTCCTGGCCCTGTCAGAATGGGGGGCCCTGTCAGGTAGGCTGTACAGGCCCCATTATTTCTCATGGCAGCCCTGTCTTCATGACTAGTAAGGTTACTCTCTTTGACAGGGATCTGGCAGTGGAGGAGCTTAGCTTTTAAGATTTTTCTTAGTTTTTCATAGTATTTGTAAAAATATTTCTATTCTTTATAAGTTCAAGAAAGTGACTTTTTCAGTAAAGTGCTATTGATTACTATGGTTGCCTTAAAATTAGACTTTCTTTGTGCCAATGTGTTACTCAGTCTACTCCTTTTTTTTCAAGCTTCATCAGCTGCCATTTGGCCAGTGATACTCTGGGATTTCTGTTTTCCATTGGCTCATACCATAGCTAAATCTAATCAATAAATTAACCAAAAATAAGCTAAAAATGTCTCTAATAAAACTTAAAAAAACCCCAAAAAATCTGTGCATTGTTATAACATAACAGCACAGGAGAAATATAAGTGACAGGAGCCATTTAACTGGCACATTGGTCTCGAATTTGACACACAAATGATACTGCCCATTAGACAAGAATTCTTGCTACATAGAGAATCGCTTATTTATACGCTCTGGACAATCCAATGAACGCTTCCTGTGCTGTTCCTGCTGCTCATTCCATTCATCTTCAGGATGGTATGTTCCCAGAAATATGGCCAGTCTTTCCGAGGGTGTCCTCGCATATGGGTACAGAACGTAGGTGTATATAAAGGAAGCCACCATGCCTCCTACCAGTGGCCCAACCCAGAAAACCTGAGAAAAAAAAACAATCAATGTATATTTTATAATTACATTTCTAATAAAATAACCAGATGACCTACGCTAAATTTAATTCGATTGGAACTTTTTAGCAGTTGTGATTCTGCCATCGTCATGTAGGCATTATAAATCCAACTACACAATGGCCCTGAGGATCTGTGACCAAGAGGAATTTATGGGACTTCAAGCTTTGTGCTGGGGCTTGTGGATTAAACTCTTATGTTTTATTGGTCTTATGCAGCCAGGCTGGCTAAAAAGTAAAATATATGTAAGTCTTTAATTATTATTATTATTATTTGCTATTGCTGCAGCCCTATATCCAGCTGCCCTATTTCTGTGTATAATTATTGTTTATATATGTACATGGGGCAGCCATATTTGTTTATTACTTATGCAGATTCTGCTTCCTGCAATGTAGTGCTACCCAATGGTTGTGCTTTACTGTTTCGTCCCAAAGTGACATTATAAGGGCTGACCTGCTGACTGCAAACAATGCATTCCCTTTGTGGCTTGTATCTCATTTTAACAACAGTTAAAGTACATCTGAGGCCAAAATGTTTTTCTGACATTTTGTATAGAGCAGGTAATGGTAAAACCCCTACTAGATTTTTTGCAGTCTGGTTCATTTAGGGAGATTTTCTTCCACTTCTTGTCCTATAAACACAACAGGAAGCGAGAGGAAATATCCCCAAATATACATTTGTTACTGGAACAAGTGTTGCTATTAGAGGCTTTCCCCTCTATTGCTGTCCTGGTGACAATTTTGAATTTCCGTCACTGTCAGTCCTGGTGACAATGATCATCAGGATGCCTCTTTCTTTATCGTACGAGCCACAGTATTTACTGTATGGGTTATATGGTACCTTTAGGTGATGGACACTGGCACACTCTAGACAGGAAGTTTTGCTCCCTATATAACCCCTCCCCTTACTGGGAGTAACTCAGTTTTCTGGTAGCCATTTCTTCTGCAAGAAGGGTATCAGAATTGGCGTCTCTTTCTTGTAAAGAGCCATATTTAATCATTCACAAGGATAGAGTAGTATTGCGTCCTCATCGTAGCTAGGTGGATTCAGGTTTTCATCTAAACCAGGATATTGTTCTGCCTTAATTTTTTTCTGAACCTTGTTCTACGGAAGAAAAGTCACTACATTCTCTGGATGTAGTGAGATCGGTCAAAATCTATTTGGAGGCGACTGTTCAGGTTCGGAAAATGGATGTTTTGTTTGTGTTGCCTGAAGGTCCTAGAAAAGAACAGGCAGCATCGAAATCTACTATTGCTAAGTGGATTCGGCAATGCACTCCACCAGGGGTGTTAGTGCTTCATGGGCAGTGCATCACCAGGCCTCCATTGCTCAAATCTCCAAGGCTGCAACTTGGTCTTCAGTCCATACATTCACTAGATTCTATCAGGTGGATGTGAGAAGGCATGAGGATATCGCCTTTGGGTGCAGTGTGCTGCAGGCAGCAGTATAGGTCCCCAGGTCTGAATGCACCCTACTTTTGTTTGTTTCCCCTCAGATAGCATTGCTCTGGGACATCCGAAACAGCAAATACTGTGGCTCTGTGTCCCGTAATGTACGATAAAGAAAATAGAATTTTTATAACAGCTTACCTGTAAAATCCTTTTCTTGGAGTACATCACGGGACACAGAGGTCCCTCCCCTCTTCTAATACACATATATTGCCTTGCTACAAAACTGAGGTGCTCCCAGTAAGGGGAGGGGTTATATAGGGAGCTAAACTTTCTGTCTAGGGTGTGCCAGTGTCCATCACCTAAAGGTGCCTATATAACCCATACAGTAAATACTGTGGCTCTGTGATCCGTGATGTACTCCAAGAAAAGGATTTTACAGGTAAGCTGTTATAAAAATTCTATTTTTGTGGCTCTCAATTGTTTTATAATTAAAAAAAAAAAACAAATAACATTGTTTTACGATTTTTTAATTCAAAACATATGGGTAATTTTAGAGAAGTTTGAAAGCCACATTAGAATTTAACCATCTTTCCATTAGTCCTTGACGACAAGAGGGATTATGGATAACAGTAAGATTTTTAATTCCACCATAAAGAAGGTAAAAAAATTTATCAGAATGGTGGCAGCAATTCATATATGTCCTATTCTCAAAGTCAATCTAAAACATCCTTTTTTTGCTGATAATTGCCTGATAATGCGCATGTCCAATGAGATCGCCAGCACAAAGAAGGGAGAGTCCAATGTCTTTTATTATTGGTGTTTATTCACAGAAAGCAACATAAAAAAGCCGGTTTGAGGGTACAAAAAATGGGGCTTTAAAGCACCTTATGATTTTATAGAGTTGACAACTTTAACAAGAATTGTTATTCTCCAATCAATAAGCCTGATGATTCTTATTCCTTGTCCACTGTTACTAAAATTGTTTGCATTATTAAAGCCCCTCCCCCACCCCTCCCCTCGCAAGCAGAATGGCTGGATTTTTTTGTTTTCCTTTTTTTTTAAAACTTTCGCCTCGTCCCTAACACCATTCTGACGTAGGCCAAGGTGATGTGTAACTGGTCCTGCAGCCTTCTGGGATACTTGCATCACAACTCCATGGAGGCTGCAGGCTCAGCACACACAGTGGCTTGGGGGTGGTATTTACCCATGTATTTGTACTTTTATTCAATTAATGAAAAAAAACTTCTGCATCTTTTTACTGCTGTATGTGTTTTTGCTATACAATTGTTTGTACTTGTAATTAAAATTTATATTTTGACGCTATATAAATGAATAATAATACCAACACTGACTCTTGTTACTTCGTTTTATAGAAAATAATTTATTTTATGACCAGAGGATCTTAATATAGTCCTACTCATTCTAAAGAACTAAGGCCCGCCTTTTGGAAACATTTTATCAATGTCAACTTGCCTTTATATAAAGATATCTATGTTAGACTGGGGTTGCCCCAAAAAATATGATAAAATTTGGTCTAAATGGTTGGCTGACATAACCACAGCCTCTATGCTTGATAAACCATAGTATCTTTGTAATTCTATATTTGTGATGTATATAATGGAGATATGAGTTGATACTGGAGACATTCTCTTTTTACTACCATTTCTGATATTCACGGGAAGTCCCTTCATTAGGAACTGAGCCATACGAAGATCCAACATGGTCACCTGAATCCTAGAGTTTGCTACTGATTGTCACAACTCCTGCGTGGGTAACTGTGGGTAACTGTGTCCTTTACTGTGACCTTTTGTTTTGTTGTATTGTATGCTTGTACATTTGATATCTTAATAAAAAAAGATATAAAAAAAAAAAGAACTAAGGCCCCCTTTACATTTTAATATATTGGCATTAAGAAACGTGCTAAAATTGCAGCAATACGCAAAGCATGCATTTGGGTGTCATTCATTGTTTATAACACCAGAAATGTGTGTAGCAGATGCACATTTTGCCATGCATTTTGTTGCACAACAATTGTGCTACAAAAGTGTCCAAATACACGGTCAAAAAACATGTGACGCTCCACACCTGAGGAGCTTCATTGGCACATTTGCCATGCGTAGAGTAGTCAAGTAAATGGGGTGCCCTATGCATGACATGCAGAAACATGTGAAAAATGCACCAAAAAAAAAAAAAACAAGTGGCAATGCATGTTCACATTACGCAAAGTGTGAATGGGGCCTAAGAAAAGAAAAAAAAATGTAGTGCAGAAACTCTTACATCTAAGCCAACAGATAACTCAACATGGACATTCTAATTTTCTTACCCACTGATTGCGAAAAATTCTCACAATGACAGCTGGAGAGAAGGATCGTACAGGATTCATTGAGCAGCCAGTGAAATATATCTGGAATGTTTAAAACATTGTTATTATTATTTTAATGAAATGGCTGTAAAGATAAACACATACTCAGTATGTAATGTACAAGAGATATAGTGGACTTCAGGCTTCCACTTACCCATGGTAACCAATTCTCAAATAGGATATACTTACCTTAATCAAGTGGCTCTGGTCATCTTCACTGTTCAGCTTCCCAGTACTACACAACCTTTTTCTGCAAAATCTACCCAGCCCCCTGTTTTTGGGGGTACCATGCCTTGAGGGCTGTTAGGTCGGCATCCTGGGAGTAACCAGACAGTTCCTTTTTCCTTTCCTTTCCTTTCCTTTCCTTTCCTTTCCTTTCCTTTCCTTTCCTTTCCTTTCCTTTCCTTTCCTTTCCTTTCCTTTCCTTTCCTCCTCTCCTCTCCTCTCCTCTCCTCTCCTCTCCTCTCCTCTCCTCTCCTCTCCTCTTCTCTTCTCTTCTCTTCTCTTCTCTTCTCTTCTTTCCTTTCCTTTCCTTTCCTTTCCGCAGCAAAGCGGCAGAGCTAACAGAAGAACCTGCATAAAATATGCACCCAATGTACTAGCGTTTAGCGTTTATATTACCTTAATCAAGTGGCTCTGGTCATCTTCACTGTTCAGCTTCCCAGTACTACACAACCTTTTCTGCAAAATCTACCCAGCCCCCTCTTTTTGGGGGTACCATGCCTTGAGGGCTGTTGGGTCGGCAACCTGGGAGTAACCAGACAGGTCCTCTTCCTTTCCTTTCCTTAAAATATGCACTCAATGTACTAGCGTTTAGCGTTTATATTATCTTAATCAAGTGGCTCTGGTCATCTTCACTGTGCAGCCTCCCAGTATTACACAACCTTTTCTGCAAAATCTACCCAGCCCCCTGTTTTTGGGGTATCATGCCTTGAGGGCTGTTGGGTCGGCAACCTGGGAGTGACCAGACAGGTCCTCTCCTTTCTTTTTCTCTCCTCTCCTTTCTTTCCTCTCTTTTCCTTTAGTTTCCTTTCCTTTCTTCTCTTTCCTTTCTTTCCCTTCCATCTTTTCTTTCCTTTCCTGCCTTCTTTTCCTTCCTTCAGCAGCAAAGTGGCAGGGCTAGCAGAAGATCCTGCATAAAATATGTACCCAATGTACTAGTGTTTAGATGCATTACCTTAATCAAATAGCTCTGGTCATCTTCACTGTGCAGCCACCCAGTACTACACAACCTTTTCTGCAAATCTACCCAGCCTCCTGTTTTTAGGGGTATCATGTCTTGAGGGCTGTTGTGTCAGCAACCTGGGAGTGACCAGACAGGTCTTCTCCTCTCTTATCCTCTCCTTTCCTTTTGCAGAAAAGCGGCAGAACCAGCAGAACACCCTGCATAAAATATGCACCCAATGTACTAGCAATTAGATGCATTCAGATGCATGCTTTTCTTCTAATGGCTTTAGGTGTGTATGCGTATTCGCTTTTACATGCACTCGCATACATGAGTAATATCTGCAGATACATTCGGCCCTGGATGCAGCTTAATTTTTTGTACTCCAAAAAAAAACTCCTAAACACAGCTCACATTTTAGTTTTTAGACACATCTTTGTGCATGGCCCCGCTGTTTCACATGGTGCTGCGTTTAGATGCATACAAAACTATACATTGTGCAGTGATTTAGACAGCCACGTGAATTAGCCCATAATCATCCTTCAGAATACGATTGTGTTGTTCAAAGTATTCTTGGCTTTCCAAAGGTCTCTATGGGGTTGATCTATTAAAATTGGAGAGTGCAAAATCTGGTGCAGAACTGCACAGAAACCGATCAGCTTCGAGGTTATTTTGTCAAAGCTTAACTGAACAAGCTGAAGTTAGAGGCTGATTGGCTACCATGCACAGCTGCAACAGATTTTGCACTCTCCAGTTTTAGTAAATCAACCCCTACGTGTCACTTTTTTTTATCTCATAGTATTATATAGCATTTCTTTTTAAAGGATAGGTGTATGTCCAGTAAAACATTAGCACAGATTAGGCACTACATTAACCTTACCATCAGAGCGGTGGCACAGTAACTTTTCACATGTGCAATGGCTCTCTACACCTCTCCCTCTGCCCATTGCATTTACAGCTTCCCCATACCATAGCTTCAGTGAGCAGACTGTAGGCGAGGTCTGCCTCAGGCTGACTTATAGAGAATAATATATGGAGAAAAAACATCACTTTGTACGCATTACAAAAAAATGTAATAACATTTACATAAAACAGTTTCCTTTTAACTGTGTGTGCACCACTTCAGTCCATTGGGAGAGTCAGAAGATTTACAGAGGTAGGATCCTGGACTTAAAGGATAAGTTCACCTTTTTAAAAATACGAATAAATGCAGATTTTTTGCAGTGCATTTATTAGTTTTCTTTATAGCTTATAATTTTCTTTTTAATGCCTAAAGAGCAATGCACCTAAGACTTTTTGTCAACTTTGGTCAAAAATTTGCTGTAAAGTCACGTACCGGTTGGATCACCGGGTGCAAAAAGGAACCACATCTAATTGAGATGAATGCTACCATTTATTAAATAAATTTGGGTTTAAACCATTGAAATCTAATTGATTACAGTGAGCAACTGTATACCATTCCTTAATGCACTAAATCAACCCATAAATGCAATAGTTTTTTCAAGTCAGAATAAATTTAGTAAATTACTTACTCCAATGAGATGTCCCAGAGTGACAGAAAGGCCGATGGAAATAGACGGAGATCCTACATTATCTGATCGCCGTGCATCAGTGGTTGCAAAGATACACAAAACCAGTTGGAAGGTAAGAATCATCTCAACGACAAGACCCAGTCCTGGAGTTGTGTTATTACTGAGCTAAAATAATAAAATGAAGTATTTGTCAGAGGACATAGTACCCAGCATGCACTCTAATTTAAAGCAATTACATTAATTAGTTAAAAATATGTTTGGAAATAACTTCTAAAATCCATGTTATGGGATAACAATATTTAGAGCATAAAATGATCCTTCTGCCACAATATTATATTGATTTGAGTTGTTGTAGCTAGTTTTACTATCTTGTGAACTTCTAATTTGGAAGAAAGTAAAGCTAATTTACTAGGGATTAGGAAAAAACCTAGTTTAGATTTACTAAAGAAAGTTTTGTCTATTATAGTCATTGCAATGTAAAATGCATTAACAGAGCCACCAAGTAATAAGTGGAAATGTAATTAGCCTACCAGCCAATGTTTTTTCCAGTGGATAGAGTGGGAAGGGTTATAAACTCTGTTTATATGAAAATCTTTCTTTTAATACATTTTTATTGAAATTTTCATCATAGAAATTTATAGAAATTTACATAAGAGAGAAAAAAACAACAAAACACAATTAACAACATGAAAATGTATGATAGTGCCCATTAGTGTCCTAAATATATTTAGGAATTAACGTAGGTTACTATGAAAATATTAAGAATAATTTACAAGTGTACGTTAGTGATTAAGCAATAATAACCATAATTAATAATAACCATAATTAAGTATAAAAGAAAAAGGGAAAAAAGGGGCGACTTGGGCCTATCAACAGAGCGTCCAATAATATATAAGTAAAAATGGGTTTTATGGTCACATGGGAGAATTTTAAGATATTAAGGTTGGAAAATCAGGTTTTTCCATTAAAGATATCCAGGGGAGCCATACGTCTCCCCACAAATGAAAATCTTTTTTTTTTTTGCAAAATCTTTTTATTAAGTTTTATATTGTCATACAAAATTGCCCATACAAGGGCCAAACCCATATGAAAATCTTTAATAAATTCAGATTGAAAACAAATAAACTCTGTTACCAACCCATTAGAGAACCTTCCTCTAAGTGCCACTGTGATCCCTCCATTTGTGACAAATACAGCAACAAAACAATGTTGTTTAGTGTCATATAGAAGATTTTGTA